>NW_026888484.1:0-98860 GCF_032173495.1 Musca vetustissima
TATGCCTGCGTTTCGGATATGTCGATGAGACCCAAATCACGTACACTGGCTTTACAGTGTGCCTCCAATAGGGATCTGGGGGCAATTGGTGATCATAACTCTAATGTGATGAAAGAAATCGAAGAAGAGAACCCCCGAAAAGAAGAGCACAATAAACCTCAATTAAATCCGACCCTGTTGGAAAATCATTTCTATTCCGCTTCGAACGAAGTGATTGTGAATTATTGCCATTGTTTTAGGTGTGTGAGGTGTTTAAATTCCCTTCCGAAATATCCAATATGTTGTGGTGGATTTACGAATCTCCCCAGCTGTTGGAGGACGACATCGTGTGATCATGGTTTACCAATTAGGATCTGCTGTGGAGATTTTCTAACGCCAAAGAGAAAATCAAGATCGGCAAAATTGTTGCAGGAGATTAAGAGACAACAATGAGAGAGATTTTGAACAAATGAGCGGGTCTCTTTCGCCTAGGGAAAATGTAGCCCATCAAAATTTATGTAGGGCTCTGAACAAAAATGCGGGGCGATTTTTTGGTCGTCAAAATACTGATCTGAATACGGATTATTTCTATACGAAAGCCGGGCATGGAAGTGATAGGAATTCCTCACCTCATACTCTCTACCATGTAAAGAGAACAATGAAAGTTTGAAGAGAAAATGTGTCAAAGAGAATAAAGGGAGAGATTTACTGATCGCCAAAATTCGGACCTGAATACGGATAATTTTTGTTCCAGAGGAGGAGGTCATGGAAGTGAGAAAAATTTTTCGCCTCATACTCTCCGACCTTGCAACGAGAGAATCCATTCCAAAGCAGAACATAGAAGTGAGAGGAAGAACACTTCGACCGATACTCTCACCACGTAACGAGAGAATTTCGAATGATGAAATTGTCATGAGAGAAAATTCCCCGGGGAGAACAAATTATGGCAAAAAATCCAAGCAATTTATGAAGGAGGGCGAGCTTTCGAGCTCGACCCATAACGGCAAAGATGGAACTAATTCGAATGGACTCATATCTGCGTCAAAAAAGTCAGAACCTCTTAATGATGCCAAAATCGAGGAAAAGGATCTTGAGAGGTGTGGAAATTTAAAAGAAAATCGAATGGAAATTCAGGCAGATACCAAGGAGCAAAATACCCCGAAGGAGGCTATCGAAGGATATCACAACAATGATGGTAAGAATTTTAATCAATTATATTCCGAAAAAAATTCTGAAAAATTCCGCAGTACATGCAAAGCTGTCGGAAAAAATAATCCCCATTATGATGATAACGATGCCTCTGTGAGAGCGAAGTATTCGAAAGTTAAGTCAGGAAAAAATCAAAGGAATTCCACTCATTTCAATACAAATGAGAGTCATCATCAGGAGAGAAGAGCCTCATGTTGTTCGGAAAATAATAAAGAGAATATAAAAAATTCTAAAAGAGCAGGAACCCAAAATGAAGCTGATGATGAACCCGTGAGAAGAACCTGCGATCCACGAATTGCCAACAATGAAAGTGTAAAGAGAGTGACGATGGCTCGAGAGAAAAGCCCCGAGGAGAGAAATTTCCAGGGCTCTCAGCTGTGTGGAAGATCAACTGAGAGACATCAAATGAAATCGACTTTAAATGATAAGGGAGACTTGAAGAGAGAAACTTCGTCTTATCGAAGGAAAAGCCCTGGGAGATTAATACCCCACAATAAAGATGACGAACCTGTGAGAGGAAGCTGCGATCCACAAATTGACACCAATGAAAATGTAACGAGAGTGACGATGTCGTATCGAGAGAAAAGCCCTGAGGAGAGTCATGTTCATGGCTCTCAGCAATGTGGAAGATCAAATAAGAGGCATTCTAAGGAAGCAAATTCCAAGAAATTCGAAACAAATAAAATTCAAGAATTCATCTACCCATTGGATAATAAAAAGGCCACGAAGTTAATCCGCCTAATGGATAGATATACAAATCGGAAAATTAAAAGCGAAGAGCTGGATCCAAATCCAAAGGAAAGAAAATATCATTTGAAAGAAAGTAAAATTAGTGCTGGAAATTATCTCGATCGTCAATTTGCTGCAAGGAGGAGGAGTAGGAGTAGAAGTGGTTGTAATAAATCCACCGCCACCGAAGTTGATACTCAGCCTCAGGAATATTCTCTGGATACATTGAAGATAATGAAAACTATGAAAGTCAGGGCATATGAGGTGAAAAAATTTGATGAAATATCCATGGAGGAAAATATTGAGGCTAAAGAATTGGAGATAACCAAAGAGGGACCTCTGGAAGGGAGGAAGGATGAAGAAATCGGAAATATTTCAAAATGTGAAGAATTGAAATCGGAAAATGCCAAAGAAAAATATGAGGAAAATAAATCGGAAAATTTCAATGGAAAACTTGAAGAAAAGAAAGAGAAGAGAGGTGGACAAGATTATCCGCAGAAATGCTCACTTTCAAGGGAGGAAAATGCCCGCAGAGACTCACCTCGCAGAGTCGCCCACGGCAACGAAATTGAAAAGGGAAATATTGAAGAAATAGCGACCAGTAGAGGAGAAGTAAATCGATCTTCTAGGGTGAATGAAATCACTGAAAGATATTCGTATTATGGACCGGATACTTCTTCAAAAAATTATGTTAAAAATTCCAAGCAATTTATGAAAGAAGATGAGCTTCCGAGCCCTGTCGATAATAAATATAAAGGAAATTGTGCACCAATTTCTTCTCCAAAAAAATCGGAACCCCCTGTGGATACCAAAAACGAAGAGAGGCATTTTGAGAAGTCAGGGAATTCAAACAGAAATCGAATGGAAATTCATGCAGACACCCCAGAGCAAAATATCTCTAAGGAAGCTACCGAAGGACATCCCGACAAGGAGGAAATTATTTCAAAGGAAGCTGCCGAAGGACAGCACAACAATGATGGTAAGAATTTTGATCAATTAACAGGACAATTGAAGTCATCGATCTGCCATTTTTTAAAATGTTTTTTTTATTAATTTTTTGTATATCCTGCACCATGTGCAATGGATGTTTCCGCATAGTTACTTCTGAGGATATACGAATTTTTGAGTCCATTTAAACATATCTATCTATCCATCTATCCGATCACCTGTCCATGGATTTTTTTTGCAAACCTAAATGCAGGTCGCATTTATTATCCGAATAAGGTGGAATTTGGTGTGGCTCATTTATATGGCCTAAGGACGTTGTCTATTCAAAATGGTGTAAAACGGTTCAGATTTTAACATAGCTACCACACATAACTCCGACGGATTTCATATAAATGGTGGTGAAAAGACACTAGGTTCGTCCGATCGACCTGAAATTTTCCACGAGCTACCCAAATAGGTATAGAATGAAGTATACCAAGTTTGATATAAATCGGTTCAGATTTCGATATAGCTCCCATATAAAATTCCGTCGGATTTCAAGAAAATGGTTCACCAAAGTCACAATGTTTATGCGATTGCCACGAAATTTGGAATAGTCTAACAAATTGAGCCTAGAATGATGTGTGCTAAGTTTGATTGAAATCGGTTCAGATTTCGATATAGTTCCCATTTAAATTTTCGTCGGATTTCAGTTGAATGGTGCACCAAAGTCACAATATTGGTGCGATTGCCACGAAATTTTGTGTAGGCTACCTAATTGAGCCTAGAACGATGTGTGTCAAGCTTGCTTAAAATCGGTTTCGATTTCGTTATATTCCGTCCGACTTCAAGAAAATGGCCCACCAAAGTTCTTGAGGCTGCCTAAATGGCACGAAATTCAGTTTGGAATAACATGTGTCAAGTTTGATTGAAATCGGTTCAGATTTCGATGTATCTTCCATACATAACATCGACGGATTTCATGAAAATGGTACACCAAAGATCAAACGTTTGTCCGATTGCCACGAAATTTGGCATAGGCTACTCAATTGAGCCTAGAATGACATGTGTCAAATTTGATTGAAATCGGTTCAGATTTCGATATAGCTTCGTCGGATGCGCCAAAGTTGCTGAGGCTGCCTAAATGGCACGAAATTTTGCATTGGCTTGCGAATTCCGTTTAGAATAACCAGCGTCAAGTTTTATTAAAATCGGTTCCGATTTCGATATAGCTCCCATATAAAATTCCGTCCGATTTCAAGAAAATGCCGCACCAGTCACAAAGTTGGTGCGATTGCCACGAAATTTCGAATAGGCTACTAAATTGGGTCTAGAATGATGTGTTTACAATTTGCATTAAATCAGTTCAGATTTCGATGTGGTCCCATATCAAATTTCGTCGGATTTTAGGTAAAAAGTGCCCAAAAGGCGTTCGGTTTGTCCGACTGACACGAAATTTTGCATATGCTACTAAATTGAGTATAGAATTATGTGTTTTAAGTTTGCTTTAAATCGGTTCAGATTTCAATATAGCTCCCATATAAAATTCCGTCGGATTTCAAATAAAAGTTGCACCATAATCACAATGTTGGTGCGATTGCCACGAAATTTAGCATAGGCTACTAAATTAAGTCTAGAATGATGTGTGCCAAATAAAATTGAAATCGGTTCCGATTTCGATATAGCTTCCATATAAAATTCTGTCGGATTTTTGGAAAAAGCTGCACCAAAGTCACAATATTGGTGCGATTGCCATGCAATTTTGTATAGACTAGTGAATTCGGTCTAGAATAACATGCGCCAAGTTCGATTTAAATCGCTTCAGATTTCGATATAGCTCCTATATAAAATTCTATCGGATTTCAGGTAAAAAGTGCACCAAAGTCTCAATGTTGTTTCGATTGCAACAAAATTTTTCATAGGCTACTGAATTGAGTCTAGAATGCTGTATATCAAGTTTGGTTTTAATCGGTCTACGTTTAGGTATAGCTCCCATATATCCGATCTCCTCGATTTTCGATATTTTAAGGATTTTAGTCAAATTTGTCCAATCGAATTGGTTATAATTTGATATTTCGGATTCGCATTAGGTAGCGAACCTCTCTACCAAAAATCATCCATATTGGTTCACCTTTAGGTATAGCCACCATATAAATGTACCCTCCGATTTTCGGTATTTTAACAATTTTTGACACATTTTCCAATCGAATTAGCTGTAATTTGATTTTTTCAATTCTCATGAGGTAGCGAACCACTCTACCAAAAATCATCCATATTGAATCATCTTTAGGTATAGCCACCATATAAGGATAACTTCCGATTTTCGATATTTTAAGGATTTTTAACACATTTTCCAATCGAATTGCCTGTAATTTGATATTATGGGTTCTCATTGGGTAATAAATCTCCCTACCAAAAATTATCAATATCGATACACTTTTAAATATATAATGATAACCTCCGATTTTCGATATTTGGAGGATTTTAAACACATTTTTCAACTGAATTGACTGTAATTTGGTACTATGGGTTCTCATTGGGTAGCAAACCTCCATACCAAATGAAAATAAAATTTTGAATCATCTTTAGATATAGCCCCCATATAAGGATAACCTCCGATTTTCGATATTTTGAGGATTTTGAACAAGTTTTCCAATCGAATTGCTTGTAATTTGGTATTATGGGTTCTCATTGGGTAAAAAACCTCTATACCAAAAATAATCTATATTGGTTTATATTAAGCTGTACCCTCCGATTTTCGATATTTTGAGGATTTTTAGGATTTCCAATTGAATTGGTCGTAAATTGATATTTTGGATTCTCGTTGGGTAACAAATCTCTCTACCAAAAATAATTAATATCGATCCACTACCAAAAATAATTAATATCGATCCACTATTAGGCATAGCCCCCATATAAGAGTACCCCTCGATTTTTGGAATTTAGGCGTATTTTCTAGTCGAATTGGCTGTAATTGGATATTTTGGTTTCTCATTGGGTAGAAAATCTCTCTGTCAAAAATTATCAATATCAGTTCACTTTCAGGCATAGCACCCATATAATGGTACACTCCGATTTTCGATTTTTAAGGAGTTTGGTTATATTTTTCAACCGAATTGCCTGTAATTTCATATTTAGGATTCTCATTGAGTTGCAAACCTCTGTACCAAAAATCACCAAAATCGGCCCACTTTTAGGCAAAAGGTCCACCTTCGGATTATCGATTTTTAAGGATTTTTTTTTACATCTTACATGCGAATTGTCTGTTTTTTCATATATTGAATTCTTAAGGGGTTAATAAATCCATCTACGAAAAATTATTAAAATCCGACCACCTTTAGGTATTGGGCCCCAATAACCATACCTTCCGATTTTGAATATTTTCAGATTTTTGAAACATTATTTGCCAATAATAAAGTTAGTAGTCACTATGGAGGTCCTTAACAGTTCAACCCGACCTGAATTTATCTACTTTTTTTATTTATTTGCAGTTAACAAAGACCAGGGAAACCTCTATCAAAGAACGGACTCCACGGAATATTCGAAGTCCGAAAAAATTATTTCAAATACTTCTGAAATAACTACATTTCAAAAGATGAAGCAGGATAATTATCAGAAATATCTTGAAATGTATGGAAATCCTGAGATCTCTCCGAGAAGAGAACTGAGAAATATCAGAAGTCCGGACGATGTTGAGAAGAGAACGAAAATTCCGCTTCCAATTACCTCCCCCAGAGATCATTTGAAAATCGATAGAGAAAAGGGAAAAGAAAACACTTTAACGGGAGGTAAAAGAAATGCAGCTCTAAGTTCCAGAAGTGGGGATAGATCGAAATTCAAAGTTGCCATAAGTGGAACCGGAAAAATAATTTCCACCATCAATTATCAGGGTAAGGAGGATGGTACAATTCCTCAGGAGGAATTGAATTCTCTAAGAGCTAATTTGAAGGCGATTCAAATGAAGCCAAAAGTCAACTCATTTGGCAGAGAGAGCCAGTCATTAGACTCTAGAGAGAAGAGAGACCTTGGGAGAGCAAATAATTCCATTATCAAAGAGCGAATAAAACTCCATTGTGAAATAAGTACCACCAGACGAAATACTTCGAACAATTCTGTAGCTTTCAGGGATGCGTATTTAATAAATGCTAAAGAGAAACTGAGAGGCGAGGCCTCTCTTGTGGCTGGTGAGAGAAAAACATGCAAAGTAAGGAGCTCTACAAAAGAGAGTGGCAATATCAATAGCCTTAAAGAGAAACAAGCAATACAAGACCACGAGAGAGAAGGTATTTCAAGCATCACTATTGAAGAGAGAAATGTTGGTCAGAGTGAGAATAACTCTCCTAAAGCTACCTATGCTCTCAGCGATACTCGAACCCAAAATGAAGCTATATCGACAAATAATGAAGATAGTGTGAAGGAAAATCCGAGAGAAAGGCCTTCGAGAGGCCTGAGAGAGCAGAGTACAGCATTTGTGGAAGCCAAAAACTCTCCAAAAGAGAGTGAAATTTCCAGTAGCAACAGAGAGAATAAATCACTGCCAACCAATGAGAGAGAAAGTGTTTCAAGCAACAATGATGAGGAGAGAAAAAAATCTCAGAGCGAAAATAACTCTCCCGAAAATAGTCAGACCCTCAGCAATTCCCCAACTGAAAAAAATAAAATTTCATCTTTAAAAAATGAAAGAGAAGTGAGAGAGAATCATCATGGAAGAGAGAAAATTCCCATTTCTAATATTTATCCCCAAACTCTCGTCAAGGCAGAACAAAATTCTCCCCAATATGAAACTTCGTCATACAAAAGAAATATTGGAAATCCGAAAAATCTCTTCGAGAGAGGAGAAGAACCTAAAATTGTAAACGAAGTACCAAAATCGGGGTATAAATTTAAAGATCAGAATTCACCAACAAGTTTCAAGGAAATTTATAGCCTCAATTATGTGGATAACGATGATGATGAGGAGGAGCAGGATGATCAGGATTTGACATCACATTACAGCTCAGCTGCAGATTCTAATGAAAAGGAGGAAGGATTACAGCCAACAACAAAGGTAGGACCCCTAATAATAATTTTTAAACAATCCAGAACTTTGGCGGAGCCCCTAAAAATAATTTTTAAAAAAACACGCCCTTAATGGGACCCTTAAAATAGTTTTTAAAAAATCTTCAGCCCTGGTAGGACCCTTAAAAATATTTTTTAACAATTTGAACAATTTTTTATTAAAGGTGGAAGATATCAGAATCTCTCCCTTGGAGACATCCCTAAGCGAAGAAATCCGACATAGCCCAAAATTTTCTCTAAAATTATCGGATCCTTATGACATTTCCTATAACAACTTCCAAGCCACTGCAAATAATTCAGAGGTATTAAGAGAGTTACGAAATTTTATATCCACCCATCAAATCGATACCTCCGAAGGAGAAGAATTGACCGAATTGGCCATTGATTTGTTTCGGAAATTGAGTGAAAATCGTTCTCCAGAAATCAAACCAATAGAATCCCGCATGACTCCCAAGAGAGAACCTCATTATCCGCAAGAGAGTGAGAGCAGGCTACAAGAAGAGAGTAATGAATATACAAATCTCTCAAGTGACCTAAAACCCCCCTATGATGATACTGATGAAATTTACGGTTTGGTATATTCCGATGACAAAAATATGGAGGGTCACTCTGAACAGCCGGGAGGGGTGAAGAAAGGATCTTCGAAGAAAAACCCAGAGAGTGAAGAGAATAAACAAATCTCAACTGTTCAAAATGACATCAAATTTGATGATAGTGACATTCATAGAAATGATCACAGAGGTGATCAATATTCGACTGTGATTCCGCAGCAGAATCTGACAGAATGTTCCGCAAGTTCCTGGAATGATTCCAAGCAATTAAAGGGGATTTTGAAACCATTTCAAGAGAAATTTTCAAATCGTTCGGGTAAGTATACCAATTGAAAACTGAGTTGTCGAAAATAATTTCAATAGAAAATTGTGTTATCGATAATATTTTCAATAGAAAATTGTATTATCGATGAGATTTTCGACTGAAAATTGTGTTATCGATCACATTTTCAATAGTGTGTTATCGATAATATTTTCAATAGAGAATTTTGATATCGATGACATTTACGATAGAAAATTGTGTTATCGATGACATTTTACAATGAAAACTGTATTATCGATGTTATTTTTATGGAGAAATGTGTTATCGATGGCTATTAATATAGAAAATTGTGTTAACGATTTTATTTTCTATATAAAGTGGTGTTATCGATGGCTATTTATATAGAAAATGGTGTTATCGATGATATATTACAATGAAAACTGTGTTATCGATGTTATTTTCGATGGAAAATTGTGTTATCGATGTTATTTTTTATAGAAAATTCTGTTATTGATGGCTGTTAGTATAGAAAATTGTGTTATCGATTGTTTTCTATGGAAAAAAATTGTGTTATCGATTTTTTTTCTATGAAAAAAATTGTGTTATCGATTTTTTTTCTATGAACAAAATTGTGTTATCGATGTTATTTTCTATTGAAAATTGTGTTATCGATGGCTATTTATGTAGACATTTGTGTTATCGATGTTATTTCCTATAGAAAATTGTGTTATCGATTGTTATTTATGTAGAAAATTTTGTTATCGATGATACTTATTAAAGAAAATTGTGTTATCGATGACATTTTACAATTAAAATTGTGTTATCGATGTTTTTTTCTATAGAAAATAGAATTATCGATGTTATTTTCTATAGAAAATGGTGTTATCGATGACATTTTACCAAGAAAATGTTGTTATCGATATTATTTCCTATAGAAAATCGTGTTATGGTGGCTATTTATATAAAAAAAATTGTGTTATCGATTATACCTATTACAGAAAATTTTGTTATCGATATCGATTTTGTTTTCTATAGAAAATCGTGTTATTGGTGGCTATTTATGTAGAAAATTGTGTTATCGATTATACTTTTTGCAGAAAATTGTGTTATCGATGACATTTAGCAATGAAAATTTTGTTATCGATTTTATTTTCTATACAAAATTGAGTTATCGATGTTATTTTCTATAGAAAATTGTGTTATCGATAGTTTTTTATATAGAAAATTGTGTTATCGATGAAATTTTCGATAAAAAATTGTGTCATCGATGGTTATTTACGTAGAAAATTGTATTGTCGATAATACTAACTACAGAAAATTGTGTTAGCGATGATATTTTATAATAAAAATTGAGTTATCGATGCCAATAATTGTAAGAAATAATGTTATCGGTGACATTTTCGATAGAAAATATTATTATCGATGACAATTTGTATAAAAAATTATGTTATGGATAATTTTTCTATAGAAATTGTGATATCGATGACAATTACTTTTAAAAATAATATTATCGATGAAATTCGAAAAAATATAAAAATTGTGTTATCGATGACATTTTCCATATAAAATGTTTTAAAAATCAAATTTTTAATAGAAAATTTTGTTATCGATGCCAATTTCTATAAAATGTTGTGTTATCGATGATAGAAAATTTTGTTATCGATGCCAACTTCTATAAAAAGTTGATAGTTTTCATAGAAAAATGTGTTATCGATTATAGTTTCCATAGAAAATTGTGTTATCGATAATATTTTCAATATAAAATGGTGTTATCGATGACAATTTCTATAGAAAACCGTGTTATCGTTAATTTTTCTTTTAGGAAACAGTGTTATCGGACCAATTTTCCAAAAACATTTCAGTTATCAATCAAATGTATCATAGAAAATTACGTTATCGATAGCAATTTCTATAGAAAATTGTGTTATCGATTAGATTTTCTCTAGCAAATTTTGTTATCGATTGTATTTTCTATAGAAAATTGTATTATCGATGACAATTTCTATAGAAAAATTTGTTATCGATAATTTTTCTTGTAGAAAACATTTAATTTATCGATCAAATTTATCATAGAAAATTACGTTAACAATGATATTATTGACATTTATATATTAATTTTAGAAAATTTTTCTATTTCAGATAACAATAATTTATCGGATTTACAAGGAAGAAGCTACACGCAATTTCCCCGAAGAAAATCGGAAATACAACTTACAGCATTCAACAATTGTCCCTGTATGTTGGGTATATATTTGGAAATTATGAACATTTAATCGCGAATTATTTTGAAAAAATAATTTTCAATTTCTAGATTTTTATTAACATTATTTCTTTTTGCATTATGTTTTAACAATCATCTTAATTTTTTTTTTAAACAATTAATTAAAAAAAATTAGTAAAACAAAAAAATTGTTTTATTTCCTACAATGTCTGTACGGGAGGATAACGTGGACTTTGTTCGCGCGAACGAGCCTGACGAAAACGATCATCGGTTAGATTGTGACGCAGCTCTTGATTTTGTACTTGAAATTCACGGGCCAAGGTGGCATTTTGTTCACGTTTCTGACGCTCCAATTCCAGATCGTGCTGCGGAATAGAAGAAGATAAAAAATTATTAGAGTTTTGTATAGGGTATTGAAGGGGGTTTCTGTAATGATCCTAACCAATAGTTCATCATTTTGTTTCCTCAACTGGACTAATTCTTGACTTAATTTACTATCAACTTTGATTTGTTCCTCCAAATCACGTCGAGTTTTTGTTAGAAGTTCCTCTAAGGTTTCCGCCGACATTTGCTTACCCTTTTCCGTTTTGTCCAAATCGAAGCGTAAGCGTTCATTTTCCATTTCCAACTGGAAGGAAATTGGGAAAAATATGAAAACAATTTAATAAAAATTATGTTATCGAAAAATAATATTGTTATCGAAAATATTGAATACTGTTATCGGTTATGTTTTCACTAGGAAAATGTGTTATCGATCACATTTTTTATATAAATTAGTGTTATCGATGTCATTTTCAATTGGAAATTACGTTATCGATAACATTTTCATAGAAACATTGTGTCATCGATTACATTTTGCAAAGAAATGAGTGTTATCGATGAGATTTTTTGTAGTAAAGTGTATTATCGATTACATTTTCCATATATAATTGCGTCATCGATGCCATTTTCCAAGGAAAATTTTGTAAACGATCACATTTTTTTATAGAAAATTGTGTTATCGATAATATTTTCTTTAGAAAATTGTGTAATCGATCACATTTTTTAAAGGAAACTGTATTATCGATAATATTTTCTTTAGAAAATTGTGTTATCGATCACATTTTTATAGGAAACTGTATTATCGATAATATTTTCTTTAGAAAATTGTGTTATCGATAACATTTTGCATAGAAAATAGTGTTATCAATGACATTTTCTACAGAAAATAGTGTTATCGATGACATTTTCGATAGAAAATAGCGTTATCGATAACATTTTCCATAGAAAATTATGTTATCGATGACATTTTTGACAGGAAATGGTGTTATCGATGATAATTATTACAGAGAAATGGTAGGAAATGGTGTTATCGATGATACTTATTACATAGAAATGTGTTATCGATGACATTTTATAATAAAAATTGTGTTATCGGTGACAATTTATACAGAAAATTGTGTTATCGATTACATTGTATAAACAGAACTGAGTTATCGATAGCATTTTATAATGATAGCACAGTTATCGATGACATGGTCGATAGAAAAGTGTTTTATCGATAATATTTTATAATGAAATCTGATTTATCGATAAACAATTTCTGTGGAAAATATTGTTATCGATGACATTTTGCAAAGGGAATTATGTTATCGATGATATTTTCTAAATACAATTGTATTATCGATCAGATTTTCTAAAGGAAATCGTATTATCGATGACATTTTTTAAAGAAAATTGTGTTATCGATTACATTTTCGAAAGACATTTTTGAGTTATCGATTAAATTTTCTATAGGAAAGAAAAAAATGGTGTTATCGATTATATTTTCGATAGGAAATCGAGTTAACGATTAGAAAATTATATTGTGTATAGAAAATTGTATTATCGATAACATTTTGTACAAAAAATTGTGTTATCGATGACAATTTTTATAGAAAACTACGTTATCGATGACATTTTCTAATAAAAATTAAGTTATCGATTACATTTTCGATATGGAATCGAGTTATCGATTAGAAAATTATATGATATACAGAAAATAATATTATCGATAACTTTGTACATGTTATCGATAACTTTGTACATGTTATCGATAATATTTTCTACAAAAAATTGTGTTATCGATGACAATTTTTATAGCAAATTGAATTATCGATTGCTTTTACTATAGAAAATTGAGTTATCGATAACATTTTCTACAAAAAAATTATATTATCGATTGTAATTTTCATAGAAAATTGAGTAATCGATTACTTTTACTATAGAAAATCGAGTTATCGATAACATTTTTCATAGAAAACTTTGTTATCGATGACATTTTTACCGAAATTTGTGTTATCGATCCCTTTTTCATAAGAAAATTGCATTCTCAATTAATTTTTCTATAGAAAATTTCGTTATCGATTACTTTTTTTTTAAAAATTCACTTCTTTTTAAAAAAAATCTCCCCTCGACCTACCTTCCTCTTAACATCATTCAATTCATTTAGTTCGGCATTCAGTTTATCCTTTTCATTATCCAATTTATCGCATAACTCCTTGCGCGCCTCCAAATCCGTTTTCAAAATACGCTGTTCATCCTGACATTCGCCGAGCTGATGTTCGAGACAGGTATTTTTCGCGGTTAGGGTGGCGATGCGATCCTCCAGTTCGGTGATTAATTTGTTGCGGCAGTTCAATTCTTTTTTGAGCGTGGATATCTCAGCATCTAATTCGGCAACTTGACGTCTGAGAGGGAGGGAAAGAAAACCACAGCAGATGACGAAGGGAAGTATGTGGTGAGGTGAGATGAGGTGGGTTAAAATTATTTACATTAGAAAATTAAAAAAAACGTGGGGTTTTGAACTACTCTCTAAGTTTTACTCTTGTTCTACTAATAGTTTCTTAATTCTAAGGCAGCAACAACAATGACAACAATTACAGCTACCGGTACAGAAACGATAGAGGTTAGGAAATAGAAATTGAAAAAAAGAAGTAGATTTTGAAGATCCAACTTGAAAGAGGTAAATTCTTAAAGCCCACCTATATTCTGCCGTTTCATTTTCTAAACTTTGATTATTGCCCTCCAGCATAACGGCATCGTGTGATAGGCTGCGATAGTGTTCCAGCATTTCCTCACGTTCTTTTTCCTAAAGAAAAAAATTGAAAATGTTAAATTTTTATAAAAAATAAATTTCGAACCCCTTACCTTGTGCATCAATAGATCTTCGGCCTTCTTAACCTCCTCAACATATTTCCGTAGTTGTTGTTTGAGTCGCTCTATTTCCTTTTCGGAATCTTTGAGTTGTTTGCGCAGCGACGATACTTCAGCTTGACTTTCGGCCAAATCATTGCTTAGGCGGCTGGTGGGTAGGAGGAGATTAAACAAATTAATAATTATTTTTAAAGAGAGGGGAGAGGGGGTTGTTTTCAAAACTTACACATTTTCCTGTATGGCCTGATCCCGACTGGTTTTCAATGCTGTCAGCTGTTGTCGCAAACTTTTGCTTTCCGTCGAGGTTTCATGGAGTTCGGTACTTCGTTCACGTGATTGTGTGGAAAGTTTACTGGAAGAGAGAGGGGAGAAGGGGGTATTAATTGGAAATAATTTTGAAATATTTAAAAACAATATATTTTTAAGGCTCGAAACCAGGTGGGGATGAAAGCTAGGAATAAAGTTCAGAAAGCTTTGGCTGACATCTCCTAGGGCAAGGATAGGAAGAAACATTGGAAACGATTTATAAGGCTATATGTCGTTCCATCATGAATTATGCTGACCCAGTCTGGACTTCTTTCTTTACTGACACGTCAACAGATTGTCGATAGTGAACGCGATGAAATCCGTGCATCAACTGGCGAACTCCGAAGCCATAAATGGCAACAGATGCAATAATGTCCTACAACAACATTCTCCTGCAATTTCGGAGAGTGAGAGGCTTCTTCCTAGGCAAACCCGTTCAATTCTGGCACAACTAAGGTCCGGATACAGCAGCATTGTCAACGGAACCCTAAACAGTTGCCCCTCCTGCCAGCAAAGCCCTCACGACACACACACACACCATATATTGAATTGTCCGTCCGAGCCTCAGGGGGAGAGTCTCGGAGGAAATAACCAAGTGCCTATGATCCCTGGGCCGACGAGGCGAGAATGGCGCCCCTATATAACCATCTCAAAAGGTCTGGGTCACTACCTTTTTTTAAAGTGTCCCCCCCTAACGCTGCGGTGTCATGCGACCTCGTGCCTATCAGAGTTCTACAGTTTGCAGTCAGGGTCCCGACTGTATTAGAACGGAACCTTGTTGATACCTGGGCGCCTCAACAAGCTTATTCGGGCTTAGAGTCCTTGCCATGGTAAGAGGCTATGCCATGGTCGAGACCTCAATCCCTCACTTACAGCTCTTTTTATGGAGCCGAATTTTAATAACAACTACCCCCAAATCAAAAACAATTTAACGAAAGCCTGGAGAGACAGTCGGATCTTCTCCTCAACCTTTTAGATGAAACCGGCTCCTTCCGCCATAGTCAGGAGAGCATGCCGAATCAGCTCTGGGATGACTCGCCCTTGTAAGACGAGGTAGACATCATGGAAACTACGGTGAAAAAACCACAGTAGCGACCGTGTCATCTCCTCCGAAGCAAGGAGAGTCGTCCCAGTTGCTGAGTAGGGAAGTAAACCCAAGCGAGGTTGAAGATCTGCACACAATCTCCACGACCTGTAGTGATGTTGCGTGACTACTCAGGCAATTGGCTTGGTCGAAACGGATACTGGTATTGATGAAAACCGCATCGATAAGATGGATGATTGCTCAGTACCAGTATCTGCTAGGCAAGTCGTTGCCAAGGAGATCGCTCCCAGAAGAAGAACCGATACGTCGGACGGCACAGCGACTCCATCACGAAAAAAGAGTTCCTTTTTTATCAAGAGGAACTTCAAATTTATCCGGAAGTTCTCCGGGAACTATCCAGATGATATTGAGATTGAGACTTCTTGATTGATAGGATCCCCCGACCCAGTACTAAGACCACCACGGTAGTCCCTTCAACGAAGGAGAAACCTGTTTGGGGGGCTCTAGTACATCCAGGAAGCTGATGCTTGAAATTTCTAAGTCTTCTAAGCACCCCCAAGGGTAAACTGAGTACTGAGACGTCCACAAACACCAGCATCCACAACGACGGAAGGAAGCCCGTAAAAAGGCCTCCAAGAAGACCGATAGGACACAACCATCCTCTGTCAATCCACGATCTGTTGAATTGCAAAAGCCATACCCAAGGCGCCGAAGGTAGTGAGCGCGAAACAGGTCCCTGTCATTCTATCAATATTTTCAGGAAAGAACTTCATCAACAACAGCCAACCTGTTACAACAACAACAATAAGCACTCAACAAAATAATCTGAGGGAGAAAGGGAGAGAGAGAGAGAAAGGGAGTCAATTGTCAGTTGTCTCTGAAAGACTTAAGAAACAAACTTGGCACTAGTGTAGGCCTTAGGATAATCTGAGGGAGAGAGGGAGAGAGAGGGAGAGAGAGAGAGAGAGAGAGAGAAAGGGAGTCAATTGTCAGTTGTCTGTGAAAGACTTAAGAAACAAACTTGGCACTTGATTAGGCCTTAGGAAGTTTGTTGCTTAAGTCTTTTTATAAAAAGGGAGTAATTCACATGGGGATTGAAAAATAAACATTTTTAAGGGTCTACACAAGGTGAGGAGTTAAAAAAAAAAATTGTGGAACTTTTAAAAAAAATTCTTAAGGTTACACACAAGGTGAGGATTTTTTAAAAAATATTTTTAAGGGTCCACAGAAGTTGAAGATTTTTTAAAAATTATTTTTAAGGTTACACACAAGGGAACGATTTTTTTAAGAAATATTTTAAGGTTCCGCACAATGTGAAGATTTATTAAAAATTATTTTTCACACAAGGGAGGATGTTATAAAAAAATTAATCAACTCCAATCTCCCTCGTTTCTATTCTTCAAACCATGAGATTTGTGTCAGGCCAACATCGATTTCAATTTCAATCGAATAATGTAATTTTGTTGTTGTTGTTGTTCCCAAAGACATTTAATCCCTTTTAATAACCAAAAAACAAAAATGTTGCAATAACCACCAACAACAACAACAGCATATCACAATTGTTGAAGCAATATTTTGTGGGTTGGGTCGTCAACCATACAGCAGCCAACCATCCACCGAGTCAACCACCAGATGATGTTTAACATCTTTCTGGCTTAGAAACTGACAAATCAACAACAAAGTGATGGCAAATAAATTAAAAAAATTACAACAACAAAGACATCACATCACGATAATTAACAACAACAACAAAAAATAATAAAACATGAATATGACATTTTCATTAGGCCATCGGATGGCGATGATTATTCGATGAAGGCTTTTATTGGAAAAAAATAATTTTAAAAAAATTCTCAGCTTGCGTGGAACCCAAAAAAAAAAAAAATTTTTTAAATCCCACCTTATGGTAGAGCATTAAAAATAAATTTAAAAAAATCCCCACTTTGTGGTAGACCCTTAAAAATAGTTAAAAAAAAAATCCCAACATTGTGTGGAACATCAGAAATAATTTTTCAAAAATCATCATCATTGTGGGAACCGTAAAAATTATTTTTAAAAAAATTCCCACCTTCTGGCAGAAAAATATTTTAAATAAATCCACGCTTATGGTAGACCTTTAAAAATTAATTTTTAAACCAGTGAGCGGAGCAGTATAGTTTGACGGGGCCGACCATACGATACCCTACACAACTACCACGAACCTTAATTTCCTATGGATTTTTATTTCGAACCTGGGCAATATTTCGTGATAGTTGCACTCTCTTGCCCGAGTAGAGGTCAGAAGCACCACTTCCATACACTGACATATTTTCCGAATATTACTAATAATCAGTACAGTCCTTCTAATTACTTGTCCAGATTCCCTTTAGAGTGGGTTGTGTTGTGATGTTCGGTTTATAATTGTGGCCTATAGATCGACTCGAAAAAAATCAAAAAAAAAAAAAAAAATAATAAGTTTTCGGTCCACTTCATCTCAAAATTATTATCCGATCATCACCGAAAATTATAGGCGTTGTCCTTGACCATAACTTGTACTTCATGGAACATTTGGAAAGCTATCAGCGATATATTTTCGCCCTCCAGTGTGGTAATGGGTTACTAAATAATATCTGAACACGTGAGCACCTGTTAATATTCACGTGTAACACCCACATCCGAATACGTACGACAACATAATTGATATCAGTTTAAAGGTCAATCGCTCCTCTTGAATTTTGTAATTTTTCACACGAAAATCAGGGTCCATTTGACCCGCTAAATATTGACTGATCTTTATGAAAACAGGCATGCTTATTCTTTGGCCCGATCCCCTTCTCCATCTAAAATATCGCGATGTTTGGGCCATAATTGCGGCCTCTGGAGCGACCAGAAAAATGGACCGACGGACGGACACACATGTCTAGATCGACTCAGCTAGTCGCGATATGACGATCGGTATACTTAAAGGTGGGTCTAGGACCAATATTTCGCGGCGTTACAAACTTTTGGGGCTGCACAATGCTATAATACCCTGACAACATAGTTGTGTAGGGTATAAAAAACCCCACTCTTAGGTAGACTATTAAATGTTTTTAAAAAATCCTGCCGCCAATTCATTGAGCATTCATCATCGCAGAACAGGACCATGCGAGCAGTTATCCGGAGATCCAAGAATCTTAAAAGAGAGTTGCAGCCACCACTATCATTTACATCCTCCAGCGAGGTAGAGGCAATTATCACCAAATTCAAGCCATCCAAAACCCTTGGTCAAGACGGCATATCCATGTTCATATTAAAGAAGCTTGGAGTAATAGGGCTGGGCTATCTGTCCAAAGTTCTAGAGTTATCGATGTCACAATTGGTAATTCCTGACATTTGGAAAGTTGCCCGCATTATTCCAATCCTAAAATCTGATAAATCCGTCACCTTGTGTTGAACGTTAAAAATAATTTTTACCTTAAAAATAATTTCTAAAAAAAACTCATCTTGTGTAGAACTTTAAAAATCATTTTTAAGAAATCCTCAAAAATAATTAAAAATAAAAATCCTAATCTTGTGTAGACCTAAAAAAAATATTTATTTTTAAGTCCCCACGTGAAGTACTCCCTTTTTCAAAAAAGACTTAAGCAACAAACATCCAATGGCCTACTCAGGTGGCAAGTTTGTTTCTTAAGTCTTTCATAGACTATTGACTATTCACTCCATCTCTCTCTCCCTCTCTCCCTTAGATTATTTGCTTTGAGTGTTTGTTGTTATGGCATATTATCATGCACATGAATCTCTCTCACGTGTTTTCTCTCTCTCTCTGTCTCTCCACATCTCATTACATGTGTGTGTCCATTTAAAGACAAAAGACTTAAGAAACAAACATTCCTATTTGCTGTTTGTGTATCTCTTTTTGGCAGTGATGGGAATTTAATTTCTCTTTGGGTGGTTTTTTTTTTGCGTTTAAACCGCTCTTTAGCCCTCGTGCTACCTATCAAGAGGTTCAACATTACTTTCATGTGGGTAATAAATTATAAATTTATTTTTAGTATTCTTGATAGGTTTGAAAACACTTTCATTGTAATTTTGAGTGATTTCCTTTTTTGTGACAAACAATGCCTACTTCCGCATATGGCAAGAAAAAAATAAATAAAAAATAAAATGTTTTAATGGGTCACTAGGCGAGCCAATATTTTTCGTGGTTTTTAATTCTCATTATAATTTATTTTTATTATTTTTTATTTATTTTTTTTTATTCCCCAGTATATTAACCCTTTATAGTTCATTATCAAGGTTATATGGGGTTCACAAATAACATATCAAAAAAAAAAAAAAAATAATAAATAAAAAAAATCATCAAAACAATTAGCATTTATTTTTGTTGTTGGCAATGCTTGTTTGTAGTCCACAATTAAATAAATTAAGAATTATTATTGAGGTTTACGCAGAAACCAATGAATCAGTTAGAGTCATATGTTTTCGTTTTTTGTTGATTGTTGTATTTTTTCGGAAGTTCCTTGGCATACAAATTAACATTTTCTATGGAATTTTATTTTGGTTCGTGTTGTGATTTGATTTTCGATCAGTAATTAGATTACAATCGATGGGGTGAACATATTACGTGAAATAATGTTCAGATACAAAAACAACAACAACAAATAATAAAAATATAATAAATCTATTCAAATATTTTTTTTTTTTTAATTACGTGATTTTTATCACATGTTAAACATCGAATATAATCTTAAAACTATTTTTTAAGGTCCTTAAAAATATTAAGAAAATACGAATAGTTTTTTCCAAGCCTTATGACAAGCCAAGCCTTATGACAGACTCCCGAAAAAATATTTTTTTATCAAAAAATCCTTCGATCTATAAAAGACCAGCCTTCAATCTAGGGAAAGTCAGTCTTCGACCCATAAAAGGTCAACCTTCTATCTGTAGAGACCAGTCTTCGATCTGTAAAATGCCAGTCTTCGAACCATAAAAGGCTAGCCTTCAACTTATAAAATTCCAGCATTCGATCTGTAAAAGGTCAGCTTTCAATCTATAAAAGGTCAGCCTTAGGTTAGGTCTTCGATCTATAAAAGGCTAGCCTTTGATCTGTAAAAGGCCAGTCTTCGATCTATAAAATACCAGCCTTCGATCTATGAAAGGCCAGCCTTTGATCTGTAAAAGGCCAGTCTTCGATCTATAAAATGCCAGCCTCTGATCTATGATAGGCCAGCCTTCGATCTATGGAAGGTCAGCCTAAGACCTATAAAAAGCCAGCCTTCAATATGTAAAAAGCCAGCCTTCATTCTGTAAAAGGCCATTCTTCGATCTATAAAAGGCCAGCCTTCGATCTATAAAAGGTCAGCCTTCGATCTGTAAAAGGTCAGCTTTAAATCTATAAAAGGCCAGCCTTAGATCTATAAAAAGCCAGCCTTCGATCTATAAAATGCCAGCCTTCGATCTATGAAAGGCCAGCCTTCGATCTATGGAAGGACAGCCTAAGACCTATAAAAGGCCAGCCTTTGATCTATAAATGTTCAGCCTTCGATTAACAAAAGTCCAGCCTTCGATCTACAGCGATAGAAAATTAAAATGCCTTTTGCCCCGCTTTTTAATAGGCCCTTAAAAAATATTTTAGTATTTATTAAAAATGCACTGTGTATGCCCGGCCTTCGAAGACCATTTTCGGCGATGTTGTCTTCGACTTGATCTTTCCAACGGCCTTCCCCTTCTGCGCGAACCATTAGCTGGTTCGCTTTTATATTCCTTCTGGGCTGGGGCATCTTCAGCCAACGTAGTCGCTGCAGCTCAATACGTCTAACAATGTCGATGTCCGAGAATAGCAGGTACAAATCATGGTTCATTCGATGGCGATATTCACAGTCAACGCAGATCGGCCCATAGATCTTTCGGTGAATTTTTCGCTCAAACACTCCAAGAGCTGCCTCGTCTGCTTGCGCGCAAGTACCCATGCTTCAGATCCATATAACAGCACGGCGGGTAGTATCAGCGTCTTGTAGAGTGTGAGTTTTTTCTGGCGGGAGGTGGCCTTGCTTTTGAGTTGTTTGCTCAGACCATAGTAGCATCGGTTGGCCATCACTATCCTTCTCCGAATTTCAAAACTGATGTCATTCGTTTAGTTTATGGCGGTACCAAGGTATATAAAATCTTTGACTACCTCGAAGCTGTAGTTTTCAAGTTCCACAGTTGGTCCGAGTCTACTGGACGTCTTGCGCGTTTATACCATCAGCTTGATCTTCTCGCCGTTTACTGCAAGACCCACTTTGGCTGACACCTTCTCAATTTGTTCAAAGGTGAATGTTACCGCTCATCCAGGCCTACCCCAACAATTGAAAAAATTCGGCCAACCTTCAAATTCAAATAACCATTGAAAGTGAAATTTTTAAAAATTCAAATCAAAATCAACCTCAAATAAATTACAAATTAGAAATCGAATTGAATTTTTAATTTAAGGCATTCATGCAGTATTTGATTTTTGTTGTTGTTTTTGTTGTCAGAACCCCCATTTAGAATTTAAATTTGAGACCACGAGCTAGCCAAAAAGTACCTGTAAATGGTGTGGCGGCAACAGACACTGAGACACTCCCCATGAAAGACCGCAGAGACACGACACTACGAGACACCATATCGAAAAGTGTGGTGGTTGTGGTTCGAAATTCAATAAAAAAAATTAAATGTCAGTTGAAGAGAAGCAACAACAACAACAAAATGTTCTAATGGACAAAAGAGAGACGAACAAATTTGTTTTAGCCATGAATCACAGCCAGCCAGAACTCATAATGCCACCACACGCACACCATGCTGGTGGTGGTTGATGGCTGATTGAATGACGGACTGACTGACTGACTGACTGCCTGACTGGTCAAATACAAAACAAGAACAACAAATAACCAGAATTAAGTGTTTCTTTTGTATTTTTAGCCCGACTCTTTGACTATAATTTGTATGCAAAACACGTTCTTCTTCTTTAGTTTTCTTTGTGTTTGTCATTGTTGTTGTTGTTTTTTTTTTTTTTCAAAAATATCCGTCAATGAAATTTGGTTTGGAACTCAAAATTGTAATGTTGATTGCATTTTCCAAGTCGTTTAAGAAGAGAGAAACATGATGAAAAGAAAGAGATGAAAAAAATATTTCCTAAAAAAATCCTCACCTTGTGAGGAACCGCAATAAAAAATTAGCTGAATTTGACTTTTTAAATATTTTAAATGTATGAAAATATTGCTAACACTATTCTAATAATAACATATGTCGAGTTTTTCTTATTCAGCTACTGAAAATGCTATTCTGCAAAGGAAAACAATTTATTCAGCTAAGGAAAATTGTTTAAAATTTGATGAAAAACCTTCAAATTGGTTATAACAGTACATTATATTTCATATTAGTGCCAAATATTGCAATCCAGCTAACGAAAGTTACAATTCAGCAACTAAAAATTAGCTGAAAATAACTTTATAATAATTCAACTTATTAAAAATATTAGTAACACTGTTCTAATAACAAAATTTTAGCGATTTTTCCTTATTCAGCTACTGAAAATGCTATTCAGCAAAGGAAAAATGCTATTCAGCTAAGTCAAAATTGTTTAAAATTTGATGTAAAACATTCAAATTGGTTATAACAGTATATTATATTGCATATCAGTACCAAAAATTGCAATTCAGCTAACGAAAATTACAATTCAGCAAAAAAATTAGCTCAAAATAACTTTTATAATAATTCAACTTATTACAAAAAATTAGTAACACTGTTCTAATATTAAAATTTTAGCGATTTTACCTTATTCAGCTACTGAAAATGCTATTCAGCAAAGGAAAAATGTTATTCAGCTAAGTCAAAATTGTTTAAAATTTGACGAAAAACATTCAAATTGGTTACAACAGTACATTATATTTCATATTAGTGTCAAATATTGCAATTCAGCTAACGAAAATTACAATTCAGCAAAAAAATTAGCTCAAAATAACTTTTATAATAATTCAACTTATTAAAAATATTAGTAACACTGTTCTAATATTAAAATTTTAGCGATTTTTGTTTATTCAGCTACTGAAAATGCTATTCAGCAAAGGAAAAATTAAATCAGCTAAGGGAAAATTGTTTAAAATTTGATGAAAAACATTCAAATTGGGTATAACAGTACATTCTATTTCATATTAGTGCCAAATATTACAATTCAGCTAACAGAAATTACAATTCAGCCAAAAAATAGCGGAAAATAACTTTTAAAATAATTCAACTTATTACAAAAAATTAGTAACACTGTTCTAATATTAAAATTTTAGCGATTTTTCTTTATTCAGCTACTGAAAATGCTATTCAGCAAAGGAAACATTTTATCCAGCTAAGGGAAAATTGTTTAAAATTTGATGAAAAACCTTCAAATTGCTTATAACAGTACATTATATTTCATATTAGTGACAAATATTGCAATTCAGCTAACGAAAATTACAATTCAGCAAAATAATTAGCACAAAATAACTTTTATAATAATTCAACTTATTACAAAAAATTAGTAACACTGTTCTAATATTAAAATTTTAGCGATTTTTCTTTATTCAGCTAATGAAAATGCTATTCAGCAAAGGAAACATTTTATCCAGCTAAGGGAAAATTGTTTAAAATTTGATGAAAAACCTTCAAATTGGTTATAACAGTACATTCTATTTCATATTAGTGCAAAATATTACAATTCAGCTAACGGAAATTACAATTCAGCAAAAAAAATTAGTTCAAAATAACTTTTATAATAATTCAACTTATTACAAAAAATTAGTAACACTGTTCTAATATTAAAATTTTAGCGATTTTTCTTTATTCAGGTACTGAAAATGCTATTCAGCAAAGGAAAAATTTTTAAGGAAAATTACAATTCAGCAACAAAAAATAGCTGAAAATAACTTTTATAATAATTTAACTTATTATAAATATTAGTAACACTGTTCTAATAACAAAATTTTAGCGATTTTTCCTTATTCAGCTACTGAAAATGCTATTCAGCAAAGGAAAAATTTAATTCAGCTGAGAAAAAAAGGTTGAAATTTCAAATTGTTCAAATTGGTTATAACAGTATATTATATTGCATATTAGTGCCAAAAATTGCAATTCAGCTAACGAAAATTCAGCAATTCAGCAGCAAAAAATTAGCTGAATTTAACTTTTTAAATATTTTTAAATGTATAAATATATTTCAAGCACACTTGTCTAATAATAAAATATGCAAATTTTCCTTATTCAGCTACTGAAAATGCAGCTATTCAGCAAAGGAAAAATGTTATTCAGCTATGAATTTTTTTTAGAAAATTCATTAAAAATATAAAAAAATGATTATTAAGGCACACTATGTGTTGCATATTAGTGTCTATAATTGCAATTCAGATTACAAAAATTACAATTCAGCAACAAAAAATTAGCTGAATTTAACTTTATAATTGCTAATTTAAGTGGAACCGTAAACATAATTTTTAAAAATTAGACCATTAAAAATAATTTTTTAAAAAATATTATTTTTTTAAATTACTCCCTTTAAAAAAAGACTTAAGCAACAAACTTCCTATGGCCTACACAAGTGCCAAGTTTGTTTCTTAAGTCTTTCATAGACAACTGACAATTGACTCCCTTTCTCTCTCTCCCTCAGATTAGATTATATGGTTGAGTGCTTGTTGTTATGGCATATTGCAGGCATGCTCGGCCATATACGCTACCGTAACTGAGGGTCGATGGGTAAACACATTTTCTCTTTCTTTCTCTTTACGTCAGTCGTTTTTAATGGTGAATTCTCAGTTACGCTGGCACACACTTGCTCTCAATTTAATTTTGCCCAACACTGGCATATTGTCATGTTCATGAATCTCTCTCACGTGTTTGCTTTCTCTCTCTATCCATTATATATGTTCATTTAAAGGCAAAAGACTTAAGAAACAAACCTTCCTATTGCTGATTGTGTATCTCTTTTTGGGAGTGATGGGAATTCAATTTCTCTTTGGGTTGGGGTTTTTTTGCGTTTAAACTACCTTGAGCCCTTTGTTTAGCCCCTTTTAAAAAATCCACGGTTTGTTGAAGACACCCCAAAACAATACTTTAACTCCCCTTAGTTTTTTAAGTAACGCCTCTGCGTCAGTTCAGCCCCCTACCTCCCACATTGGTTTGCTTGAGAGTTAAAGAAGAAAAAAATGTTGTTTTGTCAATGACGCAAAGATACCCATCTTCAGAAGAATTCCTGCAGAAGAAGGAGGCCTCTCGACTTGTCCCAACAAAAAACACAACAACAAATTTTTATTTCATATTTATTTTTAAAGTTTTGGTGTTTTCTTTTTTTTAAGAATATGTTATTATGTAAATTAGTTTATCTTAGGTACGACTGTGCCTGTGTGGGTGTGTGGGTAAATAAATATTGGCAAGTTCAATTACCTTAACCGTCTGACAACAGATCTGCGTTCTTTCCTCCCTCAATGTGAGAAAGAATTTTTGTTTTTTTTTTTTTTTTTTTTTTGTAACCGACAATCCAATGAAGTTTCAGAACAATCAAAGTTTTTGTAAAACAGAACACCGTTTGTCAGTTTTTTTTAACAAAAAAAAAGGCAAGATAATGACGGAATTGAAACGTGTTCGTTCCGCACATTATCGGCTATGTGTGTCAGAGAGTCACATAAAATTAGTGACTAAATGACAGAGTGTGGGATGGGATTTTGCCAAAAAAAAAAAAATTTGATTAGATATCTAAATATGTCAATGGAAGAAATTAAAAAAAAAAACAAAAATAAATATTCTAATTTGAATTTAGAATTTGAAACTAATTTGGAGATTTTCCAAATTATTTTCAAATTTGGGTCAAAAAAAAAAACTTTTTTTTCAGTAGCCATTACAGACTAAGATATAGCTCCCATATATATGTTCGATCGATTTAAGGAAAATGGTTCACCAAAGTCCCTATATATCTTTCGATTTGCATAAAATTTGGCATAGTGTACTGAATTGAGACTAGAATGATGTGTGCAAAGTTTCATGAAAATCGGTTCAGATTTAGATATAGCTTATATATCTGAACAAATGAAAAATTTAGTATCGGTTACAGAATGACATGTTTATGGATCCAATTTCATTTTACTGGTCCTTTAAAAATGCGACGTCTGTTAGGATTCATCTGTTGTGAATATACCCAAAGTGGTGAAGGGTATCATATAGTCGGCCCCGTCCGATTTTAATACTTTCCTTACTGGTTTTTTATTATTATTGGGGTAGGCCTGGATGAAAAATATATATTTTAAGGGTCTTCCACAGGCCGTGGATTTTTAAAAATCAATATTTTTTGAGGGGTCCACTGTGAATTTTCTAATAACAAATAATGTTCTTGGGTCTACCACAGGGCGTGGATTTAAACAAAACAAAAAAAAAAATCGAAAGGTCCACCATAAGGCGTCGATTTATTTAAAAAAATTATTAAGGACCTACCACAAGGCGTGGATTAAAATAAAAATATTCTTAAGGGTCTACAGTGCATTTTTAATAAATACAAATATTTTTTAGGGGCCTATCAAAAAGTGTGGCTTTTTAGGCTTCTATCGTTTCTATTGCCTAAAAAGGCATTTTAAGGCCTTTGAAGGCTTCTGTCGCCTAAAAAAGGCATTTTAAGGCCTTTAAACGCTTCTATAGCCTAAAAAGGCATTTTAATTTTCTATAGCTGGCCTTTTGTAGATCGAAGGCTAACGTTCCATAGATCGAAGGCTGGCCTTTCATAGATCAGAGGCTGGCATTTTATAGATCGAAGGCTGATTTTTTATAGACCTAAGGCTGGCCTTTTATAGATCGAAGAATGTCCTTTTATAGATTGAAAGCTGGCGCTTTACAGATCGAAGGCTGGCCTTTTACAGATCGAAGGCTGACCTTTTATAGATCGAAAGCTAGCCTTTTATAAATCGAAGGCTGGCTTTTTATAGACCTAAGGCTGGCTTTTTATAGATCGAAGGCTGACCTTTTATGGATCAAAGGCTGGCCTTTTATAGGTTGAAGGCTCGCCTTTTACAGATCGAAGGCTGGCCTTTTACAGATCGAAGGCTGGCCTTTTATAGATCGAAGACTGGCCTTTTACAGATCGAAGACTGGCCTTTTATAGATCGAAGGCTGGCCTTTTATAGACCTAGACCTGGCCTTTTATAGAACGAAGGCTGGCTTTTTATAGACCTAAGGCTGGCCTTTTATAGATCGAAGACTGGCCTTTTACTGATCGAAGTCTGGCCTTTTATAGATCGAAGGCTGGCTTTTTATAGACCTTAGCTGGTTTTTTATAGACCTTAGCTGGCCTTTTATAGATCGAAAAATGACGGTTTTATAGATTGAAAGCTGGCCTTTCACAGATGGAAGGCTGGCATTTATAGGTTGAAGGCTGTCATTTTACAGATCGAAGGCTGGCCTTTTATAGATCGAAGGCTGGCCTTTTACAGATCGAAGGCTGGCCTTTTACAGATCGAAGGCTGGTCTTTTACAGATCGAATGCTGGCCTTTTATAGATCGAAGGCTGGCCTTTTACAGATCGAAGGCTGGCCTTTTACAGATCGAAGGCTGGTCTTTTACAGATCGAATGCTGGCCTTTTACAGATCGAAGGCTGGCCTTTTATAGACCTAGACCTGGCCTTTTATAGCACGAAGGCTGGCTTTTTATAGACCTAAGGCTGGCCTTTTATAGATCGAAAAATGACGGTTTTATAGATTGAAAGCTGGCCTTTCACAGATGGAAGGCTGGCATTTATAGGTTGAAGGCTGTCCTTTTACAGATCGAAGGCTGGCCTTTTATAGATCGAAGGCTGGCCTTTTACAGATCGAAGGCTGGCTTTTTACAGGTTGAAGGCTGGCCTTTTATAGATCGAAGGCTGGCGTTTTATAGATCGAAGGCTGGCTTTTTACAGATTGAAGGTTGACCTTTTATAGATCGAAGAATGTCCTTTTATAGATCGAAGGCTGGCTTTTTACAGATTGAAGGCTGGCCTTTTATAGATCGAAGTCTGGCCTTTTATAAATCGAAGTCTGGCTTTTTATAGACCTAAGGCTGACTTTTTTTTATAGATCGAAGACTGGCCTTTTACAGATCAAAGGCTGGCCTTTTATAGATTGAATGCTGACCTTTTACAGATAGAAGGTTGACCTTTTATAGATCGAAGACTGACTTTCCCTAGATTGAAGGCTGCTCTTTTATAGATCGAAGGATTTTTTAATAAAAAATATTTTTCTGAAGTCTGTCATAAGGCGTGGATTAAAGCAAAAACTATTCGTATTTTCTTAATATTTTTAAGGACCTTAAAAAAATATTTTTAAGAGCCTATTCGAATGTGTAACATGTGATAAAAATCACGAAATTAAAAAACTTTAATTTGCATAGATTTCGTATATTTTTGTTATTTGTTGTTGTTGTTTTTGTATTTGAACATTATTTCACGTAATATGTTCACCCCATCAATTGTACTCTAATTACTGATCGAAAATCAAATCACAACACGAACCAAAATAAAAATACCATAGAAAATGTTAATTTGTATGCGAAGGAACTTCCGTTTTATTTATTTACGAATAAAAATACCACAAACAAAATATTCGAAAACAAAAGACTCCTCTGACTGATTCATTGGTTTCTGCGTAAACCTCAATAATAATTCTTTATTTATTTAATTGTGGGCGACAAGCAATGCCAACAACAAAATAAATGCTAATTGTTTTTTTCTTTTTTTTTTGATATGTTATTTTTGAACCCCATATAACCTTGATAATGAACTATAAACGGTTAATGTACTATGACTGAAAAAAAAATAAATTGAATAAAAAATAATAATAAAGAGAATCAAAAAATTAAAAAAAAAATATTGGTTCGCCTAGTGACCCATATAAACCACATTTTTTTATTTATTCATTTTTTTCTCTGCCATAGACGGAAGTTGAAATTGATTACCAAAAACAGAAAAAATCAATCAAAATTACAATGAAAGTGTTTTCAAACCTATCAAGAATACTAAAAAATAAATTTATAATTTATTACCCTATTGAAAGTAAAGTTGCACCTCTTGTTAAGAAACACGAGGGCTAAAAGAGTGGTTTAAACGCAAAAAAAAAAAAACACCCAAAGAGAAATTGAAATTCCATCACTCCCCAAAAGAGATACACACAATTAGCAATAGGAATAGGGTTTGTTTCTTAAGTCTTTTGCCTTTAAATGGGCACACACATGTAATGAGATGGGGAGATATAGAGAGAGAAAACACGTGAGAGATTCAAGAGCATGACAATATACCATAACAACAAGCACTCAAGCAATTAATGTATAGGAGAGAGAGCGAGATAGAGTGAATAGTCAGTTATCTATGAAAGACTTAAGAAACAAACTTGCCACTTGAGTATGCCATAGGAAGTTTGTTGCTTAAGTCTTTTTTTGAAAATGGAGCAGTTCATGTGGGGATTTAAAAATAAATATTTTTAAGTGGGGATTTAAAAATAAATATTCTAGGTGTGGATTTTTTTAAGGGGCTGCCACAAAGCGAGGATTTTTTATAAGATATTTTTAAGGACGTGTGATTTTTATACCCTTCACCACACTGTGGTACAGGGTATTATGTCTTTGTGCATTTGCTTGTAACAGGCAAAAGGAAACGATATAGACACATGGTTCCTTTTGAGAATATGCATAGAATCACTTTCTAAGTCGATTTATGCATGTCTGTTCGTCCGTCCGTCTGTCTGTCCATGTTAAATTGTAAACAAAGTACAGATCGCATTTATGATCCGAATTGGATGAAATTTGGCATAGGCCACTTATTCGGCCCAAGGATGAACCCTATTGAAATTGGGAAAAATCGTTTCAGATTTAGATATAGCTCCCATATATATTTTCGTCTGATATTGGTACCAAAACCCCTATATATTTTTGTATTTTCACGGAATTTGGTATAGCGTACTGAATTGAGTCTAGAATGATGTGTGTAAAATTTCGTGAAAATCGTTTCAGATGTATATATAGCTTCCATATATATTTTCACCCGATTTAATGTAAATGGTCCACCAAAGTCCCTATACATCTTTCGATTTGGACGAAATTTGGCATAGCGTACTGAATTGAGACTAGAATGATGTGTGTTAAGATTCCTGAAAATCGGTTCAGATTTAGATATAGCTCCCATATATATTTTCGTCCGATTTAATGTAAATGGTGCACCGAAAGTCCCTATATATCTTTCGATTTCCACGAAATTTGGCAGAGCGTACTGAATTAAGTCTACAATGATGTGTGTAAAATTTCTCGAAAATCGGTTGAGATTTAGATATAGGTCCCCTATATATTTTGGTCCGATTTAATGTAAATGATGTACCAAAGTCCCTATATATCCTTGGATTTGCACGAAATTTAGCATAGCGTACTGAATAAACCCTAGAACGATGTGTGTTAAGTTTTCTGAAAATTGGTTCAGATTTAGATATAGCTCCCATATATATTTTCGTCCGATTTAATAGAAATAGTGCACCAAAGACCCTAAATATCTTTCGATTTTTACGAAATTTTGCATAGCGTACTGACTTGAGTCTAGAAATATGTGTGTAAAATTTCTTGAAAATCGGTTCAGATTTAGATATAGCTCCCATATATATTTCGGTCCGATTTAATGTAAATGGTGTACCAAAGTCCCTATATATCTTCCGATTTGCACGAAATTTGGTATAGCGTACTGAATTGCGACTAGAATGATGTGTGTTAAATTTCCTGAAAATCGGTTTAGATCTAGATATAGCTCCCATATATATGTTCGACCGATTTATGGTAAATAGTGTACCAAAGTCCCTATATATCTTCCGATTTCCACGAAATTTGGCATATCGTGCTGAATTGAGACTAGAATTATGTGCGTAAATTTTCTTGAAAATCGGTTCAGATGTAGATATAGCTCCCATATATATGTTCGACCGATTTAATATAAATGGTTCACCAAAGTCCCTAAATATCTTTCGAGTTCCACGAAATTTGGCAGAGCGTAATGAATTAGGTATAGAATGATGTGTGTTAAGTTTCCTGAAAATCGGTTTATATTTAGATATAGCTCCCATATATATTTCCGTCCGATTTAATTTAAATGGTGCATCAAGGTACCTATATATCTTTCGATTTCCACGAAATTTGGCATAGCGTACTTAATTAAGTCTAGAATAATGTGTGTTAAGTTTCGTACTGAATTAGGTATAGAATGATGTGTGTTAAGTTTCCTGAAAATCGGTCCAGATTTAGATATAGTTCCCATAAAAATTTTCGTCCGATTTTAGGTAAATGGTGTACCAAAGTCCATATATATCCTTGGATTTGCACGAAATTTAGCATAGCGTACTGAATAAAACCTAGAACGATGTGTGTTTAATTTCGTGAAAATCGGTTCAGATTTAAAAATAGCTTCCATATATATATTTTACCTATACATCTTTCGATTTGGACGAAATTTGGCATAGCATATTTGCATATTTTCAAGAAATCATAAGTCGCGGATTTTTTTAAAATTATTTCTAAGGGTCAACCATAAGGCGCGGATTTTTAAAAATTATTTCAAAGGGTCAACCATAAGGCACGGATTTTTAAAAATTATTTAAATTTCTCTCCAAATACCCTTGCTTTTAAATAACTTCCTCCCTTTCACTCAATTTTTATTGAGTGAAATCGACTCGAAAAAAAACTCATTTGAGAGAGAGAGAGAGAGAGTGACTCAGAGAACAGTCTGCCTAGCTTCGTGTCTTTTCTTAGCCACCACCACCAGCAGGTAACAAAACTCTCCACCATTCAAATCAAGCTCAGATATAATTCAAACGTGAATCCAAACAGAGGCCAAAAACACAAAATCGCGGCGGATTTTTTCGTGTGTGTTTCTTGGCTGTCTGCTACGTCGTGTCGGTAAAAAAAACAAATAACAACAAAAAAAATCAAACGCCAAAGAATAAACAAAACATATGTTCGAATCAAATAGTAAATAAGAAAAATAAAAAAAAACAAAAATCATAGGAGACCAATATTGTCGATTAGAGTCAACACGTTTTAGGTGTAGAAAAAATATCGAGTTAACACGGGTTAACTGGAAATCAAAGGCTGTGAATTGAAACCTGAACCAAACAAAAGGAAACGTGTTGCCTGCCTGGTGACGGAATAAAATTAGTCAATAAAATTTATTAACAACAACAAAAAAGGTGAATTGAAGTTTTGAAATGTTTCAAATCATTTTCAAAATACAAAAAATAAAAATGAAAAATTGAAAATGAATTAAAAATGTGTTTTTGAAGGAAATTTAAATAATAAAAGGGTTAAAAAATTGAAATAAAAAATATAAAAAAAATATTTAAAATAATTAGCAATGCGGATTTTTAAATGGTGCTAACAAAAGTCTCAAGAAGCAAAAACATGTGTAAATTTCGTACACCAGAAAAAAAATAAAACTTTAAATAAATATTGAGAAACATCAGTGCAAACAAAAGACTTAAGACACGAACTTGATAATGGAAAAAATTTTGGAATGGACCAATAAAGGCGTGGATTTTTCAAACAAATATATTTTTCTACCAAAGTAGTAGATTTATTAAAAACCATTTTTAGGTTCTCAAGACCTTCTTCGTTAAAAAGTAGAACTCATTGTCATTTTTAAGACCTTTCAATTATCTTAAAAAAATTAAGATGTTATTTTTGGTAATTATAAACCAAGACAAGACAAATTAACAGAAAAAAACCCCCAAAAAAATAATCTCTCAAAAACCGAAATTCCCAACATGATCGAAATTATGTTTCGGTAGTCACAACACCTTGATTACAATCAGCAATTTTTCTTAAGCTTATCAGAAGAAGAAGAAGAAGAGGGGGTATTTGAGAGGTGCTTAGTGTGTGTGCGTGTGGACATTAAAAAGTCAAGGCCAATAACATCATGATTTTTTCAATATTTTTTTGATAAAGAACAAACAATAATAATCCACAAAACAAACAGACAACTTGATGACCAAAAAAAACAACAAAAACAACAAAAAGCAACAACAACAATGGCCCCATCATATTTCTTAAGAAGATCTCAGATGATGATGATGATGCAAAAGAAGATGCTATCAAAATTGAGAATTGAGTCTACAACTCCAAGTAGTTTGATATTTAAAATTCAGCGGCTAACAAATCATTTCATGTCTTCAAGAACTATTCTGAAAAGTGAATTTTTTTGTATGTCTTGTGTGATTTTAATCTCCATGGATTTAGAATATCAATTCTAATTCTAATAACTAAATGACAGTAAATTATAATTCCAAATAGTAAGAGGTTCTGAAGAATTGGAAACCGGTTTTAAAATTATTATTTTATGATTTTAAATAGTATTATATCAAAGAATTTTAATTAGTTAATAAATACCGTTATGAAATCGATTTAAATACGGTTTAGCATTGAAAAAAAAATCACTTTGATTTTTTAACAAAGATTTTCAAAAAAAATATTTTTTTAGCATCTCCAGTAAAACGTGGATTAAAATTATTATTAATTCAATGTGTCCCAATTTATACATTTAAATTTTGAATTTATAAAATTAAATTCAATTTTAAATGTTGCTATTGAACCGAACATGCAAATTGCATAGCTGTATTACTCGGTATATGTGTAATAATGACCTCAAACTGCATCAATTACAAAAAAAAGATAATTTTTCTTGGCCGCAACTTCAAGCGAATTAATCATGGCCGGTGTGACTAAATCTGTTACAAATGTCTGCATATGCATGCAGATATAGATGTAGGTTGATTCTTAATTTCATGCTTATTATGACCATACATCGAGTGGTAATGATTTCAAGGATTTCTGTAAATGACTGGTATCTGGCCTTTGACCATGACTAGAAAAAAATCGAATACAAAACATAATTGAAACCAGTAAGGAAAGTAGTAAAGTCGGACGGGGCCGACGGGGCCCTTTCAGTGTCAAAAAAATGTCGGAATAAAACTCCAAAATTTTGTATTTAAGATCATATAAAGGCATAGAGTTTAGAAAAAATATTCGCTGTATCTTTCAAAAATTAAATATAATTAAAAAAAAAACAGTGAGCGGAGCAGTATAATCGGACGGGGCCGACCATATGATACGCTACACAACATCCACGAAAGTCTAACTTGCGCAATATTTGCACCCTCTTGGACTAATAGAAGTCAACAATATTACTAATATTCAAAACAGCCCTTCTAATTACTTGTCCAGATTCCCTTCATCCTTTGGGTTGTGATATTCGGCTATCTATTGTGGCCTATGGATCGACTCGAAATTACACGAAAAATTAAATTTTCGGTCCACTTCATCCCAATATTATTATCTGATCATCACCGAAAATTATAGGCGTTGTCCTTGACCATACCGGGATCCTCATGGAAAATTTCAAAGCGATCTGCTCTATATTTCCGACCTCTAGTGTGGTAATGGGTAACTAAATAATATATGAATACGTAAGCACCTGTAAATATGTATGTGTATCTCCCACATCTGAGTACATACGACCATATAACTGGTATCAATTTAAAGGTCAACCACTCCTCTTGGATATAATATCAATTTCTCGGGTCTATGTCCTTCAAGGGCAAATATATACGCCATAGAATACAAATTTTGAAATTTTTTACACAAAAGTATCGGTCCATTTGACCCGGTAAATATTGACCGATCTTTATCAAAACAGGCATGCTTATTCTTTGTCCCGATCCCCTTCTCCATGCAAAGATTCAAGATGTTCGGACCATAATTGCAGCCTCTGGAGCGACCAGAAAAACCGACAAAAATTTAGCATTTGGTCCATTTCATCCCCTAAATATTAACCGATCTTTACCAGAAGCAATAGGGGTCTTCATTGGCCAGAACCCATCCTACATGCAAAATTTCGTGAAGATTGATGCATAACTGTGGCCTGTATCGTGTTTACAAATTATAATGGACAGACGGACGGACGGACACACATGTCTAAATCGACTCAGCTAGTCGAGATATGATGATCGGACCCCTGAAATAATTTTTAATAAAATCCACGCCTTGTGGTAGATCCTTGAAATAATTTTTAAAAAATCCACGCCTTGTGGTAGACCCTTGAAATAATTTTTAAAAAAATCCACGCCTTGTGGTAGACCCTTGAAATAATTTTTAAAAAAATCCACGCCTTGTGGTAGACCCTTGAAATAATTTTTAAAAAAATCCACGCCTTGCAGCCCTTAAAAATTTTTTTTAAAAAATCCACTCCCTTAAAAATATTTTTTAAAAATTCTCACCTTGTATGGAACTTTAAAAATAATTTTTAAAAAATCTTCGCCTGCTAGACTATAAAAAATAGTATAAAACAAGTAAGGAAAGTTCAAAAGTCAGACGGGGCCGACTATATGATACCCTTCACCACTTTGGACTTAATTCAGTATGCTGTGCAAAATTTTGTCGCAATCGGACAAATATTGGGATTTTGGTGCACCATTTACCTAAAATCGAATGAAAATATATATGGGAGCTATATCTAACTCTGGACCGATTTCAAGGAAAACTTCATAGATGTCAAACGGGACTGAATTCAGTACTCTGTGCAAAATGTTGTTCCAATCGAACAAATATTGGGAGTTTGGTGCATCATTCACATAAAATCGAACGAAACTATATATGGGAGCTATATCTAATTCTGAGCCGATTCCAAAAAAAAAACTTCGCATACATTAATCTGGACATAATTCAGTACTCTGTGCAAAATTTTGTCTCAATCGGACCATTATTGGCAGTATGGTGCACCATTTACATAAAATCGGACGAAAATATATATGGGAGCTATATCTAAATCTGAACCGATTCCAACAAAACTTCGGAGACATCAGTCTGGACCTAATTCAGTACTCTGTGCAAAATGTTGTTCCAATCGAACAAATATTGGGAGTTTGGTGCATCATTCACATAAAATCGGACGAAACTATATATGGGAGCTATATCTAATTCTGAACCGATTCCAAAAAAAAACTTCGCATACATTAATCTGGACATAATTCAGTACTCTGTGCAAAATTTTGTCACAATCGGCCCAATATTGGCAGTATGGTGCACCATTTATCTAAATTCGGACGAACTATATATGGGAGCTATATCTAAATCTGAGCCGATTTTCAAGAAAATTTACACACATCTTTCAAGACTCAATTCAGTACGCTATGCCAAATTTCGTGCAAATCGAAAGATATATAGGGACTTTGATGAATTATATACATTAAATCGGTCGAACATATATATGGGAGCTATATGTAAATCTAAACCGATTTTGACAAAACTTAACACACATCATTCTAGACTAAATTCAGTACGCTATGCCAAATTTCGTGCAAATCGGAAGTTATATAGGGACATTGGTACACCATTTACATTAAATCGGCCGAAAATATATATGGAAGCTATATCTAAATCTGAATCGATTTTCAAGAAAATTTACACACATCATTCTAGACATAATTCAGTACGCTATGCCAAATTTCGTTCAAATCGGAAGATATATAGGGACTTTGGTACACCATTTACATTAAATCGGTCGAAACTATATATGGGAGCTATATCTAAATCTGAACCGATTTTCAAGAAATTTTACACACATCATTCTGGACTCAATTCAGTACGCTGTGCCAAATTTCCTGGAAATCGAAAGATATATAGGGACTTTGATGAACCATATACATAAAATCGATCGAAAATATATATGGGAGCTATATCTAAATCTGAACCGATTTTCAAAAAAATTTACACACATCTATCTAGACTCAATTCAGTACGCTATGCCAAATTTCGTCCCAATTGGGCAAATATTGGGAGTTTGGTGCACCATTTATCTAAAATCGATCGAAGATATATATGGGAGCTATATCTAAATCTGAGCCGATTTTGACGAAACTTAACACACATCATTCTAGTCTCAATTTAGTACGCTGTGCCAAATTTCGTGCAAATCGGAAGATATATAGGGACCTTAGTACACCATTTACATAAAATCGGACGAAATACATATGAAAGCTATATCTAAATCTGAACCAATTTATCCCAATTTTAATAGGGTTCGTCCTTGGTTAAAATATTTTTTTAACTGTTTTTGTCTTAACGTATAAGGGTACGTGCTTTATTTCACACCTTTTTGATCTGCTCTGTCATTAGGTTAGCACCTAAGGTCATGATGGTTGGCTAGTTGGCTATCCGGCTGATGCCACTATTAATGGATGCTGAGTATAAAAACCCGAAATCAATTGTCGTTTTTTTTTTAATTTAACACTTCAGTAGAGAAGCTCTCGAGGCTAAATTCATTAACGATTTGTGGGTTTTGTGATCGTAAATTAAAAATTAATTACAGCGTTGATTAATGGTCGGAAGGAGGGACAAGAAGAATGTAAAAACCCCACCAGACACAAATACTGATGATGAAGTTATTATTTCGGTTAATTTTTTTTTGGGAGGGAGGTAGAAACAATTTTCGGAATTAGTTGAAAAAAAAATCGGAAATTTTCAAGTTCATCATAATTTTGTTGCTTCCGCTGCAACTAAAGTTTCAGGGCAATTATGGGCAATTAAATAAAAAAGCCCCACAAATAGTTCGGAAGTTCTCTGCAGATAAAAAAAACTCAAAATTTATTTGAAAATTAAATTCGATTCAGTCATACAATTCATTGCTCAGCTGTAAACCAGTTTCCAAAACTCTTTTAATAACTTCGTGGGATGAGGGTTCGGTAGGGGAGAAGAGATCTTTAATTTTGCATAAAGTTTTGATGCACTGTTCGGAAGTCTCCACGTTTGTGTGTTTCCAAAAAGGTCATGAAACCCACACCAATAAATGTTTGTTGTTGTTATTGTTTTATTTTTCTCTCTCTCTCTCTCTTCGTTGACCATTATTAGCTCTTATGACCAGCAGCATTTATTGCTTAATTATAATGTGCGGAATCACAAATGACCTTGAACTAATTTTTTTTTGTGTTGAATAAACACAAATCATAAATTGGATTGACAAGATTTTTTATATTCGGAAGTGGGAAGCTTTTAATTAGGAAATTAAAAAAAAAAACTAAATGGGATAAACAATATTTTTTAAGTCCCCAAAAAGTCGGAAATTTTTAAAAATTATTTTTAAGGGTCGTGGAATTTTAAAACATATTTTTAGGGCTCTCTAACCAGGCGTGGATTTTTAAAACATATTTTTAAGGGTCTCTAAGCAGGCGTAGATTTTTTAAAACATATTTTTAGGGGTCTCGAATCAGGCGTGGATTTTTAAAACATATTTTTAGGGCTCTCTAAGCAGGCCTGGATTTTTAAAACATATTTTTAGGGCTCTCTAAGCAGGCGTGAATTTTTAAAACATATTTTTAGGGCTCTCTAAGCAGGCGTGGATTTTTAAAACATATTTTTAAGGGTCTCTAACCAGTCGTGGATTCTTAAAGCATATTTTTAGGGCTCTCTAACCAGGCGTGGATTTTTAAAACCTATTTTTAGGACTCTCAAAACAGGCATGGATTTTTAAAACATATTTTTAGGGCTCTCTAAGCAGGCCTGGATTTTTAAAACATATTTTTAGGGCTCTCTAAGCAGACGTAGATTTTTAAAACATATTTTTAAGGGTCTCTAACCAGGCGTGGATTTGTAAAACATATTTTTAGGTATCTCTAAGCAGGCGTGGATTTTTCAAACCTATTTTTAGGGCTCTCTAAGCAGGCATGGATTTTTAAAACATATTTTTAGGGCACTCTAAGCAGGCCTGGATTTTTAAAACATATTTTTAGGGCTCTCTAAGCAGGCGTGGATTTTTAAAACCTATTTTTAGGACTCTCAAAACAGGCATGGATTTTTAAAACATATTTTTAGGGCTCTCTAACCAGGCCTGGATTTTTAAAACCTATTTTTAGGACTCTCAAAACAGGCATGGATTTTTAAAACCTATTTTTAGGACTCTCAAAACAGGCATGGATTTTTAAAACATATTTTTAGGGCTCTCTAACCAGGCCTGGATTTTTAAAACCTATTTTTAGGACTCTCAAAACAGGCATGGATTTTTAAAACATATATTTAGGGGTCTCGAATCAGGCGTGGATTTTTAAAACATATTTTTAAGGGTCTCTAAGCAGGCGTGTATTTTAAAAACATATTTTTAGGGCTCTCTAACCAGGCGTGGATTATTAAAACCTATTTTTAGGGGTCTCTAACCAGCCGTGGATTTTTAAAACATATTTTTAGGGCTCTCTAACCAGGTGTGGATTTTTTAAAAGATATTTTTAGGGGTCTCTAAGCAGGCGTGGATTTTTAAAACATATTTTTAGGGCTCTCTAAGCAGGCGTGGATTTTTAAAACATATTTTTAGGGCTCTCTAACCAGGCGTGGATTTTTTAAAACATATTTTTAGGGCTCTCTAAGCAGGCGTGGAATTTTAAAACATATTTTTAGGGCTCTCTAAGCAGACGTAGATTTTTAAAACATATTTTTAGGTATATCTAAACAGGTGTGGATTTTTAAAACATATTTTTAGGGCTCTCTAAGCAGGCGTGAATTTTTAAAATATATTTTTAGGGCTCTCTAAGCAGGCGTGGATTTTTAAAACATATTTTTAGGGCTCTCTAAGCAGGCGTGAATTTTTAAAATATATTTTTAGGGCTCTCTAAGCAGGCGTGGATTTTTAAAACATATTTTTAGGGCTCACTAACCGGGCGTGGATTTTTAAAACATATTTTTAGGGCTCACTAACCGGGCGTGGATTTTTAAAACATATTTTTAGGAGTCTCTAACCCCTCCTAGATGCAGACTCTTAAAGATATTTTTTTAAAAATCCCCTCCTGGATACAGACCCTTAAAGAATTACATCTTTAAGGATTTATTTATGGCAGTACCAAGGTATATAAAATCTTTAACTACATCGAAGCTGTAGTTCTCAAGTTCCACAGTTGCTCCGACGTCCGACTGGACGTCTTGCGCGTTGATACCACCAGCTTGGTCTTCTCGCCGTTTACTGCCAGACCCACCTTGGCAGACTCCTTCTCAATTTGTTCAAAGGTGGCTGTTATCGCTCTCAGTGTTCGACCCAATATGTCGATGTCATCGATGGCGTAGGCGAGTTCACTTTTGCCTCTCGTATGACCCTTTCCAGCAGGATGTTAAAAAGGTCACACAACAAACTGTCTCCGTTGTCTGAATCCTCGTTCGGTTTTAAAGGGCCCCGAGAAGTCCTTTCCGACTTTAACTGCTGATCTTGTACCACTTAAAGTTATCCTGCATAGCCGTATTAATTTTGCAGGTATGCCAAACGCAGACATGGCTTGAAACACCTCTGACGTCAAATTTCCGTGTTACATTAGATCGCACCTTTGCTGCTACATTAAGACGAGTGCGAACCTTGGCTGCTACAAGGTGGTAGTGGTCCGAATCGATATTCGCTCCTCGGATCGATCGTATTTCTATTACACTGGATGAATGCCTACCGTCAATCACAAAATGATCGATTTGATTTCTCGTTGTTCGATCGGAAGAAATCCAAGTGGCCTTGTGTATATCGAGATGCTTGAATCTGGTGCTGCTAACTACCATGTTTTTTGCTGGCGCAACGTCAATCAACCTCATGCCGTTGTCTGATGTTTCTTCATGAAGGCTGGTGGGGCCAAACATATATTTTCCCTTCCGATTTTTGCATTAAAATCTCCTAGCTGAATTTTAATGTCATGGCCAGGGCAGCGATCATATGTTTCTGTTTCAAGGCGTTCGTAAAATATGTCTTTGGTCTGTTCATCTTTATCTTCGGGGTCGGAGCATGGAGGCAAATGAGACTGATGTAGAAGAACTTCGATTTTTTTGCGGATTATAGCAATTCGTTCATCTACTGGAGTGAATCTGGAGACGAGGTCTTTAATTCTCATGTTAACGATTTATTGTCAAATTCATGTCTCGCTTCATGGCATCTATTTCATGGCAGCAGGGCGTAATCATCTGATTTACTTACGCCAGTCCCCATTCCATCGCATTTCCTGTAAGGCAATAATATCGGCTTTGTACTTCTTGAGTACAACCGCCAAAGCGAGAACTACGCCTGTTCTGTACAACGTGCGCACATTCCAAGTGCAGATTCGCAGATTGTGGTCCTTTATACGTTTGCGGGGTTTGGTTTTTAGGGGGTGATTAAGCTACCCCAGGTGGCACCGCGGGCAGGTCAGTGTCCACAATTGAGATGAAAGAGGGACGAACATAAGCCTGGACTTCGCCATGTTAAAGCCTATCAGAGCCGTTGCTCGGTATCTATCATCCTCTTAGACTCCTAAAACTCCTCACCTTATTGTAGACCCTTAAGAATATTTTTAAAAAATCCGCACCTTTTTGTAGTAGACCCCAAAATATTTTTTTTTTATCGTGATTTTTGTTTCCTTAAAAACTAATTTTTTGTTCACCCTAAAAGTATGCTCTACTTGTTATATGAAACAAAAGACTTAAGACACAAACAGCCATAAACATTTGTGACCTTAACCAGTCAAAGAAAAATGGATCATTTCACTTTCAATGACCCATAATACCACTTACAATGCAGCAACAACATCAACAACCGGAAGATTTTTGTTGTTGTCTATGACAACAACAACAACCTATATTATATAACACTATTATTAATAAAAGAAAAAAAATCTCACACATTAATTTTGTATATCTCTTGGTGGGGCAAGTTGTAGGCACACACACCATGTGCGGTTGTGTGTGTGTGGTTGTCTGTCTGGCTGGCTGTTGGAATGACGTTGAGGGGGATACCAACCAGCTTCGTGGTTTCATGCAACATTTAATGTCGCGCCACATTAAACCGGCATCTCAATACAAGTGGAAAAATGTGGCAAATTTGATGGTGGTGGAGGTGGAGGTGTTTGGAATCCTCTCCTCCCTCCTCCGATTCTCTATTTTGTAATGTGTGTGTGTGTGTCGATAGACGTAATAAATGATATAATTTGTTGTGGTTATGCCCAAACAAAAAAATTTGCCATATGGGTGGTAGTGGTGGTCGAAGTGGTGGCATGGTTGTTGATCTATTGACTTGATTTTTTTGTGTGCTACATCGATGCAGACCAGACAGCCAAGTGGTTTAGTGGGTAAATCGTACGAATCGGGGTATTTTTTTTTTTTTTTAATTTTCTTCTTTGTTGCATCGTATAGAAAACCCAGTAAGGAAAGTAGTAAAGTCGGACGGGTCCGACTATATGATACCCTTCACCACTTTGGGTATATTCACAACAGATGAATCCTAACAGATGTCGCATTTTTAAAGGACCAGTAAAATGAAATTGGATCCATAAACATGTCATTCTGCAACCGATGCTAATTTTTTTCATTTGGTCAGATATAGAAGCTATATCTAAATCTGAACCGATTTTCAGGAAACTGAACACACATCATTCTGGGCCTAATTCATTACGCTGTGCCAAATTTCGTGCAAATCGAAGGTTATATAGGGACTTTGGTGGACCATTTACATTAAATCGGAAGAAAATATATATGGGAGCTATATCTAAATTTGAACCGATTTTCAGGAAACTTAACACACATCATTCTGTGCCTAATTCATTACGCTGTGCCAAATTTCGTGTAAATCGAAAGTTATATAGAGACTTTGGTGGACCATTTACATTAAATGGGACCGAAATATATATGGGAGCTGCATCTAAATCTGAACCGATTTTCAGGAAACTTAACACACATCATTCTGTGCCTAATTCATTACGCTGTGCCAAATTTCGTGCAAATCGAAGGTTATATAGTGACTTTGGTGGAACATTTACATTAAATCGGATGAAAATATATATGAGAGCTATATCTAAATCTGAACCGATTTTCAGGAAACTTAACACACATCATTCTGGGCCTAATTCATTACGCTGTGCCAAATTTCGTGCAAATCGAAGAGACTTTGGTGGACCATTTACCTTAAATCGGACGAAAACACATATGAGAGCTATATCTAAATCTGAACCGATTTTCAGGAAACTTAACACACATCATTCTAGGGCTAATGCATTACGCTGTGCCAAATTTCGTGTAAATCGAAGGTTATATAGGGCCTTTGGTGGACCATTTACCTTAAATCGAATGAAAATATATATGGGAGCTATATCTAAATCTGAACCGATTTTCGGGAAACTTAACACACATCATTCTGGGCCTAATTCAGGACGCTGTGCCAAATTTCGTGCAAATCGAAGGTTATATAGGGCCTTTGATGCGCCATTTACATTAAATCGGACGAAAATATATATGGGAGCTATATCTAAATCCTAACCGATTTTCAGGAAACTGAACACACTTCATTCTAGGCCTAATTCATTACGCTGTGCCAAATTTCGTGCAAATCGAAGGTTATATAGGGGCTTTGGTGGACCATTTACCTTAAATCGGATGGAAATATATATGGGAGCCATATCTAAATCTGAACCGATTATTCCCAATTTCAATAGGGTTCTTCCTTGGGCCAAATAAGTAACCTATGCCAAATTTCATCTAAATCGAGTCATAAATGCGATCTGTACTTTGTTCACAAAAATACATGCACGGACAGACGGACATGCGTAAATCGACTCAGAAAGTGATCCTATGCATCCTATGGAACCATGTGTCTATCTCGTTTCCTTTTGCCTATTACAAACATATGCACAAAGACATAATGCCCTGTACCACAATGTGGTGAAGGGTATAAAAATCAGGGGGTTTGACATCCGCACACAACACTTGTTGGTGCCACCCAGGGCAAGGCTGGATGTCGGACTTATTTTTATGTGTTTTTTTAAAACACTTGTTTTAAATATTCACACACATACACACATATACTTTTTTAGCAACAACAACCGTATTTTATAATAATAATTTTTATTACTTAGTTGTTGTTGTTGTTTTTTTTTTTTTTTTTTTTTTTTTTTTTTTTGTAATCAATGTTTAGCTAACAAGGCTTGAGGGGCATAATTGTTGACTTACTTTAGAGAGTGACTGACATATATTTTTTTTTTTTTTTGTTAATACAATTGTGTTGATAAGTGGAGCTAAGTAGAGCAATAAATGGATATTGGGGTGGCACGAAAAAATATTTGAAAAAAATATTTTTAAAAAATCCCCTCCTAGATGTAGACCCTTAAAAATAATTTTAAAAAATCTATTTTCCCTTCCCAGTCCCCTCACACACACACACATCCCCAGCCATGAAACGACGGAAAATGTCCATCTCCTGGTTCACCCTGCAAGCCTGCCTTAGTTTAATAACCTTCCTAACGCTGCTACACTGCCAGCAAGGCGATACGGCAATTATACCACCACCCTGGAGTGATCCGGATAAAAATCCATGTGCCACAATGCCGGGAGGTTGGCAGCTGCTATATTGGCCACCATTAAAGAAATGTTTTAAAATATTCAGTATTGGCTATCCCTGTCCCGACACCATGGAACTAAGTCCCACCATACCCATTGGAACGAGTAAGAGGAAAGTAATGGCCAATGCACCGGTGGCGGAATGTCGTTGCCCGCCTGGGACGGCTTTGAGTGGTCAAACAAATAAATGTTATAAAATCTATGAACGTGGACCCTGTGCGAAGGGGCAGTATTTTAATCCGGTGCCTGAAATGCAACAGGGGAATAAAAGGTAGGTGGGAGGATTTGGGGAGTCGCAGATTTTTATAATTTATTTTTCATTCTGTCTTCTTTTTTGTAGGACCACAAATCGTTGGGGTGTTTGTAAAACACCCAAAGCGTGTCCCGAGAATCAGCTATTTTGGCCACGGGATGGTAAATGTTATAGCCGTTTAACCAAAGGACCCTGTACCAGGGGTAAATTATTAGTATTAAATGAAGATGGTCTGGCAGAGTGTAGGGTAAGTAAAAAATAGATTTTTAAAAACTGGATATTTCAAAATAGTTTTAGGAGGTCCCCGAACAGGCCTGGATATTTAAAAAAAATTTTAAGGAGGTCTCAGAAATAGTTTAAGGAGGTTTCAGAACAGGCCTGGATATTTAAAAATAGTTTTAGGAGGTCTCAGAACAGGCCTGGATATTTAAAAACAGTTTTATGAGGTCTCAGAACAGTATTAGGAGGTCTCCGAACATGCCTGGATATTTAAAAATAGTTTTAGGAGGTCTCAGAACAGCCTGGATATTTAGAAATAGTTTAAGGAGGTCTCAAAACAGGGCTGGATATTTACAAGAAGTTTAAGGAGGTCTCAAAACAGGGCTGGATTTTAAAAAAAAAGTTTTAGGATGTCTCCGGATAGGCCTGGATATTTAAAAATAGCTTTAGGAGGTCTCAGAACAAGCCTGGATACTTCAAAATAGTTTTAGAAGGTCTCCGAACAGGCCTGGATATTTAAAAATAGCTTTAGGAGGTCTCAGAACAGGCCTGGATATTTAAAAGCAGTTTAACAGGTCTCAGAATAGGCCTGTATATTTAAATATCGTTTTAGGAAGTCTCAGAACAGGCCTGGATATTTAAAAAAAGTTTTAGGATGTCTCCGGATAGGCCTGGACATTTAAAAATAGTTTTATGAGGTCTCAGAACAGGCCTGGATATTTAAAAGAAGTTTTAGGAGCTCTCAGAACAGGCCTGGATATTTAAAAATAGTGTTAGGAGGTCTCCGAACAGGCCTGGTTATTTTAAAAATAGTTTTAGGAGGTCTCCGAACAGGCCTGGATATTTCAAAATAGTGTTAGGAGGTTTCAGAACAGGCCTGGATATTTAGAAATAGTTTAAGGAAGTCTTAGAACAGGACTGGATATTTAAAAATAGTGTTAGGAGGTTTCAGAACAGGCCTGGATATTTAGAAATAGTTTAAGGAAGTCTTAGAACAGGCCTGGATATTTAAAAATAGTGTTAGGAGGTCTCAGAACAGGTCTGGTCCTTTAGGAGGTTTCAAAACAGGTATGGCTATTTCGAAATAGTTTTATGTGGTTTCAAAACAGGTTTGAATATTTCAAAATAGTTTTAGGAGGTCTCAGAACAGGACTGGATATTTAAAAGAACCTGGATATTTGAAAATAGTTTCAGGAGTGTTAGGAGGATTCAGAACAGGCCTGGATATTTAAAAATAGCTTTAGGAGGTCTCAGAAAAGGCCTGAATATTTCAAAATAGTTTTAGGAGGTCTCCGAATAGGCCTGAATATTTCAAAATAGTTTTATGAGGTCTGAGAACAGGCCTTGATATTTAAAAATAGTTTTAGGAGGTCTCGGAACAGCTCTGGATATTTCAAACAAGTTTTAGGAGGTCTCACAACAGGCCTGGATATTTCAAAATAGTCTTAGGCGGCCTCAGAACAGGCTTTAGGAGGTCTCAGAACAGACCTGAATATTTAAAAATTGTTTTAGGAGGTCTCAGAACAGGTGAGATTTTTTTAAAAATAGTTTTGGTAGGTCTGACAATATTCGAATGTTTTTTCCAATTTTCCGATGCATTCGGGAAGAAAACCTCGTAGGGACCTCGCAGAATCTAATTTTATTCTGTTTCTCTATCATTTCCAGTGTGAAGATTCCGGCGAATTGAAACCCTATTACTATGATTTGGAGGAAAGCTGCCATGAACATTTCACCAAGGGTCCATGTTCAACACCGGGCCACCTGTTTTTACCCGGCGGTGTTTGTGATTGTCATCGTGGTCTGCCGCACTATCACGAAGACTATCACATGTGTTATGAATTAAGTAAAAAAATCGGACAACGATTTTCAAAAAATACAAAACTTAACCCAAAATCTATTCTTTTCAGATACCCCCGGACCATGTCCACCGGGTAATATTTTCACCGTTCCCGAAAACATCACCATTGGTGATGGTGAGGAGGATCAGAATAATTATTACAACCCCATTAGGGCCACCAGAGCCCAGTGCCAGTGCAAAGAAGGTTATGTACCCTGGTCGGATGGTTTCTGTTATCGCCTGTATACCCGAGGCCCTTGCGGCCAAAATGAATTCCTCATCAATGCCACAACCTGCGTAGAGAATTTCTGTGGTAAAAATCGCCTCTACTTCCCCGATCAAAATCAATGCTATCGCATTGGTTCTCAGGGCCCCTGTGATCTACATCAAGTGGTGGTGTTCGATTTTACCGCCCGTCCCTCGGTCGATGGCATTTCGTACAATGGAATGTGTGGCTGTACGGGAATTCTAATGAATTTGGATCAACAATGTTCGACGCCATCGGAACCCATGACAAATACTTGTGAATCGACACCGGGTATGGTGGAGTTGGAGGGTAATTGTTATAAACTCTATACAAGGGGACCATGTGGCCCAGGGCAATGGTTGGAACCTGTTAAGACGGCAGCGGGTGGTGATGCGGCTAGACGTATTGAAAATAAAGCGAAATGTGTTTGTCGACCAGGGTATACGGCGATTGAGAGGACGAGGGAGGATAATACGACCGCGATCGGCAGTATAGAACGTTGTAATGCTCCGACAGTGGGTTTGGCAAGGTATTTAAATGAAAATGCGCTCCAGCAGAGGCAAAATTCGAAATTTCCCATAACACTGATTTCAACTAATTTTCCGAATCTGTAAATATTTTCCTACTACCGAGGAGGGGCGGAGTCAATGATTTTTTAAAAAAACATTTAGATCCCTAAATTTAAAATATTTTTAGGAGGCCTCAGAACGGACTGGGATATTTCAAAATTGTATATTTAAAAATAGTTTTAAGAGGTCTCAGAACAGGCCTGGATATTTAAAAATAGTTTTAGGAGGCCTCAGAACAGGTCTGGATATTTAAAAATAGTATTAGGAGGTCTCAGAACAGATCTGGATATTTAGAAATAGTTTATGGAGGTCTCAGAACAGGCCTGGATATTTAAAAATAATTTTCGGAGATCTCCGAACAGGCCTGGATATTTCAAAATAGTTTTAGGAGGCCTTCGAACAGGCCTGAATATTAAAAAATAGTTTTAGGCGATCTCCGAACAGGCCTGGATATTTAAAAATTATTTTAAGAGGTCTCAGAACAGGTATGAATATTAAAAATTGTTTTAGGAGGTCTCCGAACAGGCCTGGATATTTAAAATTTGTTTTAGGAGGTCTCCGAACAGGCCTGGATATTTAAAAACAGTTTTAGGAGGTCTCCGAACATGCCTGGATATTTCAAAATAGTTTTAGGAGGTCTCAGAACAGGTCTGGATGTTTAGAAATAGTTTTAGGAGGTCTCCGAACAGGCCTGGATATTTAAAAATAGCTTAAGGAGGTCTCCGAACAGGCCTGGATATTTAAAAATTGTTTTAGGAGGTCTCCGAACAGGCCTGGATATTTAAAAACAGTTTTAGGAGGTCTCCGAACAGGCCTGGATATTTAAAAATAGTTTTAGGAGGTCTCAGAACAGGCCTGGATATTTAAAATATGTTTTGGGAGGTCTCAGAACAGGCCTGGATATTTAAAAACAGTGCTAGGAGGTCTCAGAACAGGTCTGGATATTTCAAAATAGTTTTAGGAGGTCTCAGAATAGGCCTGAATATTTAAAATATGTTTTGGGAGGTCTCAGAACAGGCCTGGATATTTAAAACAGTCTTAGGAGATCTCCGAAAAGGCCAGGTTATTTAAAAATAGGGAGGTCTCAGAACAGGCCTGGATATTTCAAAATGGATATTTAAAGGAGGTCTCATAACAGGCCTGGAGGTCTCAGAACAGGTCTGGATATTTAGAAATAGTTTTAGGAGGTCTCAAAACAGGCCTGAATATTTAAAAACAGTTTTAGGAGGTCTCCGAAAAGGCCAGGTTATTTAAAAATAGCTTTAGGAGGTCTCAGAACAGGCCTGGATATTTCAAAATAATCTTAGGAGGTCATAAAACAGTCCTGGATATTTAAAAATAGTGCTAGGAGGTCTCAGAACGTGCCTGGATATTTCAAAATTATTTTAGGAGGTCTCGGAACAGGTCTGGATATTTCAAAATAATTTTAGGAGGTCTCCGAACAGGCCTGGATATTTAAAAACTGTTTTAGTAGGTCTCAGAACATGCCTAGATAATCAAAAATAGATTTGGGATGTCTCAGAACAGGCCTGAATATTTCAAAATAGTTTTAGGAGGTCTCAGAACAGGCCTGGATATTTCAAAATAGGTCTCAAAACCGATTGGGATATTTTAAAATTATTTTAGGTGTCAGAACGGAAGAGGATTTTTAATCAATATTTTAGGAGACCTCAGAATAGACTAAGATATTTTTTAATATTTTTAGAAGGCCTCAGAACTGGACTGGGACATTTTAAAAGGTTTTTAGGTGACCTCAAAATATTTTAGGACGTCTCAAACGGCCTGAATTTTGTAAAAATTATTTGAGGAGGTCATAGAGTAGGTCAAGGTCTGTTTTAAAAATATTTTTAAGGCGCATCTTTATTTTTTGACCCATAAAAAAATCTAATCTGACTCGTTTCTCCTACTAAACTGAAAATAAAAAACCCCTTTTGTACAAAATCTCTGCATGCTGCTGCTTGATAAATTGTGATTATCTCTTACCTATTCTTGCCTTACCTACCCACCTACCTAATTTTGTATCTCTTTGCATGATTTTTCCTTCAAAAGGGAATCCCTATTCCTATTTTTTGTATATATCTATGTATGTATTCTGTTATACCCTCTATGCTGTGTTCTTCTGTGTTATCCTATCTTTGTTGTTGAAAATGTTTGAAATTTTAATTTAAATTCAATTTTATTTCAATTTTTTATAGATGGTTTTTAGAAATATTTGGCTAAGAAAAAATCTCACTCTCAGAGCCTCATCAAGACTATTCAGGCAAAATATTGTCAATTTTGTTTGTATCGAATTGTTTTTTAGACATTTTAAGTGCGCTAATTTAAGTATTTTTAGGTTAAGATTTTTTAATTTAAGTTTGTGCCATTATTTAATAGAAAAAATAAAAAATCGGAACTAAAAATAAAAAAATCGGCTTTATTTTTTTAGGGCTCAAACTAGGCTTGGATTTTATAGAAAATATTTTAAGAGGACTCCTGAACGGCCTGAATTTTTAAAAATAGTTTTTAGAGGTCTCATAACAGGCCTTGGAGATCTTATAAAAAACTTGGTCAGGAACGTAAAGACTTCATAAAGCCTCCTGCAGGTATATCTGGTACATACACGAATATTATCATGAGATCGATTACGAACAAATTCACAATTAAGACACTCAACATTATCACTGTTTTGAAACTTCCAGCTCGCATGTTCGGCATAATGATTACGCATAAATTCACAATTAAGACTCTCAACATTATCACTGAATGGATTATTCAGGCTCGCAGGTTCCGCATTCCAATATATATTGAACTTACCTTAATTTCTCTTCCAATTCGCTGACCTGTTTCTCCAGAGCATTACGTTTTTCCTTCGATGCTTTCAGTTCATATTCCAGTTGATAGACTTTTTCCGTTTTGGCATCTAACTGAGTCTGTAATTAAAAACCGGAATAGGAAAATTTGTCGAAAATTCTTGAAATATCGAAAATTTGAGGTTATCCTTATGTGGGAGCTATACCTAAAAATAGGCCGATATGGATAATTTTTGGTAGGGAGCTTTGCCACCCAATAAGAATTCTAAATACCAAATTACAGCCAATTCGGTTGGACAATCTATACAAACTCCTCAAAATATCGAAAATTTTAGGTTATCTTTATATGGGAGCAATGTCGAAAGGTGGACCAAAATGGACAATTTTTGGTAGGAGGATTTGTTACCCAATGAGAATCCGAAATATTAAATTACAGCCAATTCGGTGGGAAAATCTGTCCAAAATCCTCAAAATATCGAAAATTTGAGCTTATCCTTATATGGGGGCCATACCTAAAATTAGACCGATATGGATAATTTTTGGTAGGGAGCTTTGCCACCCAATAAGAATTCAAAATATCAAATAACAGCCAATTCGGTTGGAAAATGTATAAAAACCCTCAAAATATCGTAAATTTGAGGTTATTCTTATATGGGAGCTATACCTAAAAGTAGGCCGATATTTATAATTTTTGGTGGAGAGTTTTGATACTCAATGAGAACCCGAAATATCAAATTACAGCCAATTCGGTTGGAAATTATATCCAAAACCTTCAAAATATCGACAATTTGAGGTTATACTTATATGGGAGCTATACCTAATAGTAGACCGATATGGATAATATTTGGTGGAGAGTTTTGCTACACAATGAGAATCCGAAATTATAAATTATAGACAATTCGGTTGGAAAATATGTCCAAAATATCGAAAATTGGAGGGTACCCTTATATGGGGCCTATGCCAAAAGGTTGACCAAAATGGATAATTTTTTGGTGGAGAGATTTGCCACCCAAAAATAATTCAAAATACCAAATTATAGCCATTTCGATTGGAAAATGTACCCAAAATCCTCAAAATATGAAAAAATCGGCAGTTCCTTTATATGGTGGCTATGTCGAAACGTGTACCGATATAAATAATTTTTGGTAGAGAGCTTTCCTACCCAAAAAGAACCCAAAATATAAAATTACAGCCAATTCCGATAGAAAAAAGTGAAAAATCGGCAAAATATCGAAAATTTGAGGCTATTTTTATGTGGGGGACTATACGTAAAAGTGGACCAATATTGATAATTTTTAGTAGGGACCTTCCCTATCCAAAGAGAACCCAAAATATTAAATTTAAGCCGATTCGGTTGGAAAATGTGTCAAAAGCGACGAAAATTAGAATTAGGTTATATGGGAGCTATATCCGATAATGGACCAATATCGATAATTTTTTGTATGGACCTTGGCTATCCAATGAGAACCCTAAATAAAATATTACAAGCAATTCCCTTGGAAAATTAGTATAAAATCCTCAAAATCCCGAAAATCGGAATATACCCTTATATGGGGTAAAATGTCCCGATATTGCTTATTTTGGAATATGACCTTCCCATAGACAAAATACACTTTGGCACAAAATTTCAGCACCCTATCGCAATTATTTCGGAACGATAGTGGATGGACCTATGGGTGGAGGGGGTCTAAAAAAACAAAAGCAATTTTAAATACCCACCAATATTTTATCCTTTTCATTTTCCAAAGCCGCATAGGTCTGTTTCAAGACCTTAACTTCACTGCGCAGCTGTAAGGCCTCCTCGCGCACCGAATCCCGATTGGTATCCAGGGTATTGACACGACGATTTGTCGTCTCCAATTGCTGCTCGGCATAAAGCAATTTGTTTTGATAATCTCCCAGGGTGCGTTCGGTTTGTTCGTGGAGAATTCTAGAAGAAAATTAAATTTTGAAAAAAATAAAATCAAAAATAGGGTCCACAATTCCACCTACTTCAATTGATTATAGTTGGACTGCAGTTTATTATTTTCCTCCCGCAATTGAAATTGTTGCTGTTTGTACGCCTCAATTTCCTCCTTGAGCATGATGATTTGTGTTTCGGTGGGCATGCGAGCCGATTGCAGTTCCCGTTTCTCCCTTTCCAATTGCCGTAGACGGCTGTTCAGCTCCTCAAATCGCTCTTGCGTTTTATGCATCTGTTCATCGTGCATTTTCGTGGTGCAGAGCAATTTTTCTCTCAGGGTATCCCGTTCACATTTCAATCTCTCCATTTCGGAGCGGGCACAATCACGTTCCCGTTCTATACGTAAAATTGCCGCTTGGACACAATCACTACTGCTGCTGCCGGAGGTGGCTGTAGATATACCCGATCGTGCCGATGTTGGCAAATTTAAATGATGATGATTTTCAGGATCTTTATAACAGGGTACTAGGGCATTGGGTGCGGTGGTAGAGGGTCTTGTACACAACTCCAGTCTTAGCAACCTCAATTCTTCATCTTTCGATTTAATTTGAGATTGAAGAAATTCAATTTCCTTATCGGAACCGGCCTTACTTAGCAATCGTAGATATTCCTTTTGGAAGAAATCCCGTTCGGATTTGAGGCGGATTTTTTCTTCATCTAAATTTTGAGCATGTTGGGATTCGGTTTCTTTGAATTCTGCGATGAAAATAACATACGTCATTTGAATATTTATCAATAACAACAAACCTGACTTACCCTTTTGAAGTGATTGCAGTTTCGATTTCAGTTTGGTGACCTTCTTCTGCAGGTGTTCATTTTCCATTTTAAGTTCGGTTTCTGAAAATAAAATTTAAAATTTTTTTTTTTTTTAGGATCAAAGCATTTTGTATGTTTGGATTTAGATGTAGATCTTAGGTATAACTTCGTCGGATTTTATGAGCGAAGACCCTAAGTTTGTCCAATTGTCACGAAAATTTGAATAGGGTACTTAATTGATTATAGAATGGTGTGTGTCGAGTTTGATATGAATCGGTTTAGATTTCGATATAGCTCCCATATAAAATGCATTCCGATTTCAGGAAAATGGTGCACCAAAGACCCGATGTTTGTCCGATTGGCGCGGAATTTTGCACAGCCTACCGAATGAGGTCTAGAATCGCTTGAGTTAATTTTGATCAAAATCGGTTCAGATTTCGATATAGCTGACATATAAATATTCGTCCGATTTCCTATAAATTGTGCGTAAAAGGCGTCCGGTTTGTCCGATTGGTATGGAATTTTGCATAGGTTACTGAATTGAGAGTAGGCAGACATGTGTCAAGTTTGGTGCAAATCGGTTTAAATTTCGATATAGCTCCCATATAAATTTTCATCCGATTTTAGGTAGGGGAAGGCCTTTGGTGTGTCCAATTGCCACGAAATTATCCACAGCTTAACGAATGGGGTCTAGAATGATGTGCTTCAAATTTTATTGAAATCGATGCAGATTTCGATATAGCTCCCATATAAATTTCGTTCCGATTTCATGAAAATAGTGCACCAATGTCGCTATGTTTGTCCGATTGGTACGAAATTTTGCATAAAACACCGAATTAAGTCTAGAAAGATATGTGTTAAGTTTGCTGGAAATCGGTTCAGATTTCGATAGAGCACCCATATAAATGTTCGTCCGATTTCGGGAAAATGTTACACCAAAGTCGCTACGTTTGTCCTATTGCCACGAAATTTTGTGTAGGGTACCGAATTAAATCTAGAAAGACATGTGCCTAATTTCCTTCAAATTGGTTCAGATTTCGATATAGCTCCCATATAAAATTTCGTCCGATTTCAGGAAAATAGTGGCCCAGATGTCCTATGTTTGTCCGATTGCCACGAAATTTTGTGTAGGGCACCGAATTAAGTCTAGAAATACATATACCAAGTTTGCTTCAAATCGGTTCAGATTTCGATATAGCTCCCATATAAAATTTCGTCCGATTTCAGGAAAATATTGCCCCAAAGCCTCTATGATTGTCCGATTGCCACAAAATTTTGCACCGCTTACCGAATTGAGTATTGATAGGCATGTGTCAAATTTTATTGAAATCGCTCCCAAATAAAATTTCTTCCGATTTTAATTAAATGGTTCCGCCAAAGGTTCTCACTTACCTCTTTGTGTCAATTCATTGATTTTCTCATTGTATCTATGTTTATTATCCATTGCCATGCCACCGCCGCCATCACCATGTACTGCATGTTTTTGTTTTTTACCATCATCCGGAGCCTTCTTCTCGCCCGGCTTATGTTTACCACCGCCACCCTGCATTTGTTTTAATTGCATTTTCAACATTTCAATTTCATTTTCACGTTGGGATATTTCATTATTGGCTTCGGTTTCAACTAGGAGCGCTGCTTCTTTCAATTCATCCAATTGAGATTGCAAAGAACGATTTGTGTTCTCCAGGTCCAGGGCCCTTTGCATAGCCTCATGCATTTGATCTTGAAACTCTCGCATTCGTGTTAGGCAATCCATTTTTTCACGCTGCAACATATCTAAATCTTCGGTAATATTACCAATATTTTTATAACAGCAATCACGGGCCAGCGCGGCAGGTGGGCGACCTCCGGAGAGGAGATCATTTAGGCGGGATATTTCACGATCGCGGGATTCGATCTAGAAGTAAAAAAATATTTTTTTTTTAATTTTGATAAATAAAAATTGCGAGGTGGTCCTCACCTTCTTTTGGTAGAATTTCAGATTTTCGATTAGGTCCCTATTGGCATTCTCTAATTTTTCCAATTCTTTTTGCTGAGATTTTGTTTGGGTGGCGCCATCATTTTTCTGGTTATAACCCAGCAGATTACATTTGGTACATCTTAAATTGGAATTGTGTTCTTGAAGAGGTTGCAAAGAGGGCAAGGGGTCACCGGAACGCACGGCAGTTATGAAGGGTTTTTTGGCTGGAATTTGAAAAATAAAAATATTTAAATTTGGATATTTTATTTTAACCCATTAGGACCTTTGGTATGCCAATCTACATAAAATCCGAAGAAATTTTGTACTGGAGCTATATCGAAATCTGAATCGATTTATACCAAACTTGGCACATATCTATTTAGACCCAATTTAAACCCCTATGCAATGTTCCGAGCCAATCGAACAAAAGTAGGAACCTTGGAGCTCAATTTACATAAAATCCGACGAAAATTTATACGGAAGCTATATCTAAATATGCACTGATTTATACCAAACGTGGCACATGTCTAGCTGGACTAAATTCAATACCCTATGCAAAATTTCGTGTCAATCGGATAAACCGAGGACTTTTAGAGCTCCATTTACCCAAAATCGGAAGAAATTTAATGGGGGAGCTATATCTAAATCTGCACCGATTTAGATCAAAGTTGGCACAAGTCTATCTAGGGTTAATTTAGTAACCTATACAAAATTTCATCTCAATCGGACAAACGTGGGATCTTTGGTGGACCATTTATATAAAATCGGACGAAAATTTATATGGAAGCTATATCGAAATGTGGACCTATTTCCATCAAAGTTGGGACAAATCATACCAATCCCAATTGGGAATGCTACGTAAAATTTCGTGTCAATCGGCCAGATATAGGACCTTTGGTGGACCATTTATATAAAATCAGACGAAAATTTATATGGAAGCTATATCGAAATGTGGACCGATTTCCATCAAAGTTGGCACAAATCATACCAATCCCAATTGGGAATGCTGCGTAAAGGTCGGGTCAATCGGACAGACACGGAACTTTACGTTGGGCCATTTTTCAAGAAATCCGACGAATATGTGAATGGGAGCTATATCGAAATCTGAACCGATTTAAATCAAATTCAGGCCACATCATTTTAGACTCAATTCAGTAGCCTATACCAAATTTCATGACAATCGGACAATCGTTGGGACCTTTGGTGCACCATTTATATGAAATCCGACGAAATTTTATATGAGAACTATATCGAAATCTGAAGGGAATAAAAGCAAACTTGGCCTACGGTACTCTACACTCAATTCGATATCCTGTGCAAAATTTTGTACAAATCGGACAAACATAAGGCCGTTGGTGCACGATTTACCCGAAATCGAACGGAATTTTATATGGCAGCCATATCAAAATCGGAAACGATTTCAATGAATTTCTGTAGGGTTGATCCTTGGGCCAAATTAATAAGGTGTACCAAATTTCATGGCAATTGCTAAATAAATGCAACCTGTATTCGGTTCACAGAAAGTCATGGACAGTCCACATTGTTGTGTGGTCTTAAAGAGATGACACCTTACCTTTACCCTCCTTGCCATATTTCATATTACCACCTGCTGACGTCGTCGCCGTCCGGTACTGAAGTGTTTGTAATTTTAATTGTTGTTGCAGCTGTTCGACTTGCTGTTGTAAATGAAATTTATCACTTTGTAAATCTCGCACCAGGGTATTGAGTTCTAAAACCAAGAATAAAAAAATATAAACAATTTTTTTTGGATTTTTTTAATTTTCGGAATATCACTTACCTCTTATTTTATCCTCATAGTCCTCCTGCTGTTGCACCGTCTGCATATGCAATTGATTATTTTGCTGTAACAGTCGAGCATTATCACATTTATAGGGTTCAACACCCAACTCCCAACAGGATTTTTCCTTGAAAACACGCAAAAGCATATTTTTGTTCAGTTATGAATGAATGGCGAGCAAATGAAATTTCGTACAAAAGCGGGAGAAGAATAATAACAACAACAACAGAAACTCAAACACAAACTTCCGTTACAAGGTTGTGGCTTGTGTGGTGTAACTTTTCAATGGTGTGTGGTAATGTTATATGGGTCATATATATCGAAGTGATTAACGGAGAGGGGTAAAGAATTATAAAACGTTTATTTTTATATCCACCACCATGACCATAGTATGGAGAAGGGTATATTAATTTTGTCATTTGGGTTATAACACCTTGAAATTATTATTTTGGAACCTATAACGTATTTATATATCCCCGATCGGGGTAAAATTCTAAGAGGCTTTAACCATGCCCGCAAGTCAATATTTTGTAAGCATGATATCATTCAAAAAAAATTGTGATAGTCTGCTGAAATTTTGTACATAGGCTCCTATTGTCTGCCGGAAGTTCAGATTTGAATATGGGCTATATCGATCCACGTTTAGGCATAGGTCCCATATAACCGTAACTTCGATTTGAGGTATTGTGAGGATATTTTTTCATCGAATTCGCTATATCTTGACTATAACACTTCTTAGGAAGTAGGAAATGTCCTTGCAAAAATTGTACATATAGGTCCAGTTTTAGGTATAGCCCCTATATAAGGGAATTTTCATATTTAAGGTATTCTGATTTTCGATATTTGGACATATTTCCATATTATAATTTGATAATTTGGGTTATCATTGGCTAGGAAATCTGTGTACCAAAAATTATGAATATAAGTCCACTTTTAGGTGTAGGCCCCGTATAAAGGTAGATTCCGATTTTCGGTATTTGGGTGAATTTTCCAATCCAATCGGCTATAATTTGATATTTTGTGTTCCCAACCAAAACTGTCCCAACCAAAAATTATCCATATTGGTCCAGTTTTAAGTAAAGCCTCCACATAAGGATAAGTTCCGATTTTTGGTATTTGCACATATTTTCCAACCGAATCGGCAGTAATTTGATATTTTGCGTCCTCGCGTGTTAGAAAATCTCTCTACCCAAAATTATCCATATTGGTCCAAATTTAGATATAGCTTCCATATAAGAGTACCATCCGATGTTCGGTATTAGAGTGCCTTTTCCAAACGAATCGGCTAAAATTTGATATTTTTCATTCGCATGTGGTAGACAATCTCTCTACCAAAAATTATCCGTTTTGGTCCAAAATATAGCCCCCATATAAGAGTACCTTCCGATTTTCGGTATTTGGGTGCACTTTCCAAACGAATTGGATGTAATTTGATATTTTGCGTTCTCATGTGTTCGAAAACCTCTGCACCAAAAATTATCCATATTAGTCCACTTTTAAATATAGCCTCCATATAAGGGTGCTTCCGATATTTGGGGCATATTTTCCAACCGAATCGGCTATAATTTGATACTTTGGAAATCTATTTGAAATCTATGTACCAAAAATTATGAATATTGGTCCACTTTTTGGTATAGGCCCCATAAAAAGGTATATTCCGATTTAAGGTATTTGGGTGTATTTTCCAATCGAATTAGCTGTAATTTGATATTTTGCATTCTCATGTGGTAGAAAACCTCTCTACCAAAAATTGTCCATATTGGGCCACCCTTAGATATAGTTCTCACATAAGGTTACCTTCCGATTTTTGGAATTTCGACATATTTTTCAACAGAATCTGCAGTAGTTTCTGATTAGATGGTTGATTAGCTTCCTACCAAAAATTATACATATCGGCCCAGCTTTAAATATTGGTCCATTTTAAAGGCACCTTCCGATTTTTGTTATTTGAGCACATTTATCAACGGAATTGGCTGTAATTTGATATTATGGATTCGCAATGGGTAACAAATCTATCTACCAAAAATTATCTATATTGGTCCACTTTTAAGTATAGCCTCCACATAAGGTTAAGTTCCGATTTTCGGTATTTGGGCGTATTTTACAACCGAATTAGCTGTAATTTGATATTTTGCATTCTATACAGTAGAAAATCTCCGTACCAAAAATTATCCATATTGGACCACTTTTAGATATAGCTTCCATAAAAAGGTACCTTCCGATTTTCTGTATTTGGGCGTATTTTTTAACCGAATTGGCTGTAATTTGATATTTTGCGTCCTCATGTGTTAGAAAATCTCCCTACCAAAAATTATACATATTGGTCCACTTTTAAGTGTAGCCCCCACATAAGATTAAGTTCCGATTTTCGGTATTTGGGCGTATTTTACAACCGAATTAGCTGTAATTTGAAATTTTGCTTTCTCATACAGTAGAAGATCTCCGTACCAAAAATTATCCATATTGAACCACTTTTAGATATAGCTTCCGATTTTCGGTATTTGGGCGTATTTTTTAACCGAATTGGCTGTAATTTGATATTTTGCGTCCTCATGTGTTAGAAAATCTCCCTACCAAAATTATACATATTGGTCCCCTTTTAAATATAACCCCCATATAAGGGTACCATCCTTCTCATGGGTCACTTTACCTCCGATTTTCAAGGATATTGGACAAGTCTTTCAATCGAATTGTTTGCAATTGGATATTTGTGTTTTTTGGGTATAGCCCTTTTATGATGTTAGTCTCAAAAAATGAAAATTATTTTCAAATTAAAAAATTCGAATATTTCCTACCTTAACCCGTCATAATACCACTGACCCCATACTGTATTTGACAACAACAACAAAACTGACCACTATGAAGTCACCGTGTGTCCTACCTATGTCAATGACACCATGACAACCACTAGCCAGCCCTGTGGCAAGGGAACGGAATGGTCCTTGCAGGACGCAAGTCAAAAATATAATTAAATACACATAAAAGTAAAAAAAATCAGTGATCCCTTACCTCTAATAACTCCATAATTTGTTTTTTCGAATCCCTTAAACTTTCCGTCGTCTTTACCAAATCATCGAAAAGACAACCCACCAAAGGTATAGCAGACAATGGCAGTGTCTGATGATAACCCAAAACATTTAATTTTTGTCTTAAATTATTGAAAACACTATCGGTGGCACTCATTTTTTCACTAATAAAAATCAAACACTGTAAATTCAATTGTAAATACAAAAATCAAAACAAAAAGCAAAACAACCGCGAAACAAAAGCAACAACAATCACATTGACATACATAGGGATCTATACGTTGATTATTGTTCAACGCCGTTAGTCTAGAAAACGATCTGTGAAACCCTATTATAAAGGGGAGATAATGAGTGAGATGATAACACAAGCAATTGTCATTATTGACTGTAATTAATTATAAATTAATGTAAAATATTATAAAATAAATTTATAATTATATATGATAATAAATAAATACTTAAAATAATAAATAAAAACAACAAAACGCAAAACAAAACCGCCAGCAAACACACAAATAGGGATCTAAAAATAGATTTCCGCCCAACAAAAGGCACAACGCCGTTAGTCTAGAAAACGATCTGTGGAGCCCTATTATAAAGAGAGAAGATAATGAGAGATTATAACACAAGCAATTGTCATTATTGGCTGTAATTACTGTGTTATATTAAACAATAAATTAATAAATATATATGAAATAATTATTAAATTTAATAAAATAATAAATATATAAAATAAAAATATATAAAAAATGGATATTTAATAATAAATAAAATTAACATTCCATTTTCATGTTTAGTGATTACTCAAAGACGTAATGTAAAAAAGAAGACGGCAATCAGCTGTTCTTTTACTTTTAACGTTTCCCATAGCGTCTACAGTTGACAGCACTGTTCAGTGCCGGTTGCTCAGTTCTCCTGAAAAATGCCAAAAATTGTTTGGTGTGTAGGAGATTTCTTCAATTAAACCCTTTTTCCGATTTTCCTAAATAAAAACAATTCTTCCCAAAAACAATGACTGATTACAAAGTATCATCTTCGTCCTCATCGAAACACGGTTCCCAATCTGGCTCCTCGGCCCAAAGTTCATTGCTGGTGGCGAAACCGGCAAATTTACAATGTAAAGATTTCCAAGAATATCTACGTACACGAAGTCCCGATACCTTGGAGAAGCTATACAATTATCCCACAATTTGTTTGGCTGTTTATCGGGAGCTACCAGAAATTGCCCGGCAATTTGTGATACGTATATTGTTTGTGGAGCAGCCAGTGCCACAGGCTGTGGTGGCCTCATGGGGTTCGCAGTATTATGCCAAGTACGAATGGATTTTTCATTGAAATGTTTGGAATTAATCTGTTCATTTTTTACTTCCAGAGAACAACAAATGTCCACAAATATCCTGACGGAGTTGAATGTATGGCGCACCACCACCATACCTGGTGGTCTCTCGGCCTGGGAATTGTGTCCGACGTTTAAAAAGAATTTAAAAATCGCCTTGCTTGGAGGTGGCAAACCCTGGTCCATGTCTCACACCTTGGAAAAAGATTCCAAACCACGTGATATTGCCTTTTTGGATCAGTATGCCATGTCCCGATGGCGTTGTGTGCTCCATTATATGGTGGGCACAGGTGGTGTCAACAAAGGTCCAGGTAGTGAGATTAGCCCCGATGCTGTAAGAATTTTGCTGCATGCCAATCTAATGAAACGTGATGAAACGGGTATAACCATAACGCGACAAGGTTTCCAGTTCCTTTTGTTGGATACCCAGTCACAGGTGTGGCATTTTATGTTAATGTATTTGGATACCTGTGAAGAACGAGGTCTCTCACTGCCGGAATGTTTGAGTATGCTGTTTCAATTGAGTTTCTCCACCTTGGGACGTGATTACAGCTCGGAGGGTATGAATCCGAAAATGTTGGCTTTCCTGCAACATTTGCGAGAATTTGGTTTGGTATTTCAAAGGAAACGTAAAGAGGGTAGATTTTACCCAACGCGCTTGGCATTGAATGTCACCAACAAGGCAGCCACTGTACCGGCCGTGGTATTGGAAGATGAAAAATCCCAAGAGAGTGGTTACATTATTGTCGAAACTAATTATCGCGTGTACGCCTATACAGATTCACCCCTACAAGTGGCCGTTTTGGGTTTATTCACGGAGTTACTATATCGTTTTCCAAATTTGGTGGTCGGAGTGTTGACCCGCGACTCTGTACGCCAAGCTTTACGTGGTGGCATAACAGCAGATCAAATAATCAGCTACTTAGAACAATATTCCCATCCGAATATGAAGTTAACAGAATCGGCAATTAAATCCAAATCTCCCCTACCACCCACAGTTGTTGATCAAATTAAGCTATGGGAAATGGAACGTAATCGTTTCACCTATACCGAGGGTGTAGTCTACAATCAATTTTTGTCACAAGCTGATTTTATTACCTTGCGCGATTATGCCCAATCGATTGGGGTATTGGTGTGGCAAAATGAGCGTACCCGTACAATGGTTGTAACGAAAAATGGCCACGATGATGTACGGCGATTTTGGAAGAAATTCTCCAAAAATGCCAGTTGAAGGAGAGAGGGAGAGAGAAGTTTACGTTGTTTTAAGATTTGTTTAAGGTTTTTTAGAATTAGAAATAAATAAAAAAGGAGAAAAAAGTAAATAAATTTGTTTTCTTTTGAGGAGAGTTTGAAAATAACTCCAATAAGTAAAAAAATGCCGGTTTTTCGTAACCTCCACCATGAGATGTCAACAACAAAGAAATACTTAGGGTCTCTATACGTCGATTTCTGTCCAATGAAAGACACAACGCCGTTAGTCTAGAAAACGATCTATGAAACCCTATTGTGAAGAGATGATGAAGCAACAGCTGTTTTATTTACCGCCAATTATAAACTAATGTAATATATTATTAAATAAATGAATATATATAAAATTATTTATTTCAAAATGTTTAAAATAAATACAAAAACCAAGCTACTGCGAAACAGACAAATAAATAAGGAGCTATACGTCCAATTTTCGCCCAATGAAATACACAACGACGTTAGTCTAGAAAACGATCTATGAACCCCTATTATGAAGAGGGATAATAACAACAGCAATTGTCATAAACCTTAAATTCCCGCCAGCTACAGGTTGAAAGCGTAGCAGATGGAGCCCAAACCAAAGAAAATAAGTTTAAAACTTGAACAAAAATATTTAAAGTGCAATACCACCTAGCCACTAAATCCATAGACTATAGGAAATCAATATAGCCATAAGTAATATTGCGAAATCCGTCAACCTGGCTGATATTAAGCCATGTTTTATGTGGGAAAATATATTTAAGTGCAATATTTATCATAAGGTATATATATATGATGAATAGCTTGTTCGTCTAGTGTGTTTGCGGGGTTTTCAATTAAATTTATACATTATAAACCATGATTGGGAGGGCGAAATGTGGGAGTAGGACATCTATATTCTCTTATCAGGACATACGGGTTTTTATTATTATTTTTATTTGTTAGCTTTAATTTCGTGTTCGCCCTGATGGGCTAGAGATGTGGACAGATTGAGAACGATAGCCCAGAAACCGCTAACTAGCCGTAAGGTCCCCTCTAGCGCCGCTAAATAGGGAAACGTAACAGGTTATTGCGTTTAATTATAAAATAAATTAATAAATATATCTAAAATAATTAAAAAAAATATATAAAACGGTACAGTCCAATGTTCTGCATTTGGAAAATGTAAAACATCCTTTTTCGCGTCTTTTTCGGTATGTTCAAGAGGTCCTATCATAACATGGGTTTTCCCAGGAGCCCCCAATTAATTTTAGATATTTTAAATGTCCAACTTTATGCATTTTTTGTTTGTTTTCTATATATTTTGTAATAGCATTAAGCAATTTTATTACCACATATATATATTTTCGATTATTTTTATAAAAAATGTGTGCATATAAAATTATAAAAAATGGATTATTGATTGGTCTCGTTTGAAGATGTTGTCGTCTATAGGCAAAGAGAAAAAATACACAAACAACAAAAATCATTATTTTTTCAAAACCTATAAAATCCCATGCATCCTTAATAACAATTAGAAGAAAAAAATACAAAATTAATAGTCAAAAAATAAATAACAATTAGATTAATCGTTTTTATATCTTATAAAAAGACGCTCCTCCGATCCAGCACCTTAAAACATAATTGGCCTCTGTGGCATACATAGATTGTAATAACTTTTCTTGTCCCAGAAATCCATGCCCTTCCAGCCACACCAACCTTTCGATTGTATGGTTTGTAAATCATCTTCGCCTGTGTAGTGAGGATCCAAAATAAGGAATTTAATTTGCCCAGTTTGGACATTGTAATCAATGCCAATAATGGTGTGGGCCAGCACACCACCACCAATCATAATGGGTGTTCCCTGGGTCTGGAAATGCATTGCCAAATCGGAGGCCAATGTTGATAATTCACCGCCCGAGCTAACGTGTAGAATTTTCGAGTCGACATTGAGAAAACCCTGTAGACACATGCTGACCTCGGTGGAACCTGAAGGGAAGGAGAAAGAGAATTAAAAAATCTTTGAGAAAATGCCAAAATAAAATTCACCCACCAATCCACTGCGAAGAACCCTTGAAATTCTGTGGCTTATCACCGATTTTTACCAAATATTGTTGTATTTCCAAATGTGTGGGCACAGCACGTTCCGTATAGCCCTGCAGTAGGAACCATGAACATATCGATTGCAACGAACGATAGGCACAACCCCAACCCTTGTCCTGCATCTGTTGTTGCAGATAGTGATAATAACGATAATTACCCTGCACCAAATATTGTTTACCCTCCGGTACACCGCTAGCCTTCAAACCCAAATGGGTATTCAGCAATGGCTCATCACCGGCTATTTCATTACGGAATATACAGACATTGGAACGACGGAAATAGGGTCGTGCCACACTCAAACCAAAATGACGATGTAAACGTTTACGTTTATTTTGCATACTGGCCTCATCATCGGACATACCATCCAGGTAACAGCATGCGATGAAGTGGCCAAATTCCATAGGGAAGAAATTGTAGGTTTTGGGGACTTTCAATAGCTTTCGTTCACCATTCTCCTCCAGATTTTCGCTGATACTTTGTTCACACAAACGCAGCGACCTGCATATACTTTCAATGAGGATATCATACAGTCTGGAGACCTTTGTGGATTTATTCAAAATTGCCATGGATTCCAATTCCAAGGGTATGGCGAATTTTTTCTCAGCCGGCTTTAGGCACATACTCATGGCTGGCAGTGATGGGGTAGTATTTGTAATATTTTCAGCATCATTAAATTCCCGAGTCTTTGAACGCAGTGCCTCAATACTGAGTACATCAAAGTCACAGCCCACAGCTCCATAAATTTGCGATAGCTTAATATCCGCCGCACTGGATTTTTTACTTTTCCTCTCCACCACCGCATTCTCTTTATCCTCCTGATTAAAATGCACAGCAGCCTGCACTGCGGCGATGATATCTTTTATAATCGATTCATTCGTAATTGCACCCGTTGCCGATTTATAACCCGAATAGGCCACACCTTGAGCCCCACCATTAGTGAGAAAGACCTTTGTCGGTTCCACTTTGAAAGCCAAACTTCCACCTGATATGGTTTTCCTTAGCGCATGCATTTCCCTTCGCACAGCCAATGCTGTATCCTCGGCATAAATGGTCCATGAAAATTTCAGCCGGGTAAAACAGAAATCTCTATACAATTGCTCCTCGTCCATTACCTCATAGGGTACCTCTTCCAATTTGCCATGCATTAAAAAGGAGGCCTTCAGTCCCACCAATGTACCCAATTCACAATGCAACAATATGGGATTATCGGTGATGTCAACATCTTTGAAAATTTCGCTCAGATGGGCCTCGGCATCAGAACAGTCACCAAATTTGACCAGACCGCATAGATCAATTTCAGCAGGGAATTTATGTTGGATTTGTTCATAGTTCAGTTGGCCAATGGTGGATTCAACATTGAAACCAAGCAGCAGGAGGGTACCCTCACCATAGAAGACACCAAATAGACAGCCACTGCATTGTTGTTTCACTTGTTCCAAACGCTGGAAATAAACAAAGTTAAACAAAAGCTTACGAATTCCGCTCAGGGCTTACCTTCAACAGCAATGAAGAGATTTTTAATTTTGGCAACATATTTTTCAATGGTTTATTGGGGACTTCGTAAAAAAATATTTTAATGCGTTGGCAAATTACGAAAATCCGTCGTCCCCTACTGTTGTCAATCGATTCAGTGACGTTTGCATTGTGTTGTTGTTGGCTGGTGGCCTAGCCACAATTAAAAACGTTCCACCTGCAACACAAATGGGAGACAAGACAAAATAAACGATAAAGAATGAACTGAAAGCAAAGAAAATGACAATTTACGAATGAGGTGTAAAGCGGTGTTGCGAATGAGGCATGGCGAGAAATGCCGATTAGGGATAACGCAAGTCGGCGATAACGGGCGCACTAGTTCGACTTTCGCCAACCAAATTGAAATCCGTTCCTCCACTTCTACTCTTCTACTCACTCACTTCTACTTCTCTCTTCTACTTTTGACTAGGGATTTCTAGGTCGACTTTTGACTCGTAATGGATGCAGTGACGTTTGCATTATCTGTTGTTAAGAATTTATATCAACTCGAAAAGTCGAATTTTGCGCTCGACTCCATATCCTTAATACGAACACACGACGATAAAACCATGATTCTATTCGATTTACTGTTCGACTGTTAGAATATATCCGTCATGGCTCCAGGCAAATAACGCATCTTAGCAAACCTTCATGTCATTGGGGTCACATCACCTCTCTATTTATCATATTCGAACTTCATAACCTCTAAAAGCCATATTTTACATAACCCTGGGGATGATAATTGGTCAGAGTTCCAAGATTTCACTAATCTTCAATACATATTTTGTCGCTCGCTATATAAGTGCGAATCGAATACCCGAACTAAAGCCAAACATCAGAACAAAGGCAGCGTGATCAACCAATGAGCGTCAGCGAACATATCCGTCATGGCTCAAGGCAAAAAGTGCATCTTGGTAATCTGTCATGCCCTTGGAGTTACACCACCTCTCTCATCATATTCGAACTTCATAACCTCAGAAAGCCATAGGTTTCATAAACATGGGAAACATAATTTGACAGAGTTCAGAGATTTCACAAATGGTGGCTACAGCTCTAGTCGCTCGCTATATAACTTCGAATCGAATACCCGAACTAAAGCCAAACTTCAGAACTAAGGCAGCATGATCAAAAATTCAGCGTCAGCGAACATATCCGTCATGGCTCAAGGCAAATAACGCATCTTAGAAAACCTTCATGTCATTGGGGTCACACCATCTCCGTATAATAATTTTCCAAGATTTCACAAATCGTCGGTACATACACTCGCTATATAACTGCGAACCGTATACCTGAATTAAGACCAAACTTCAGAACAAAGACAGAGCGATCAGCAAATGAGCGTTATGATCTTCGTTGTATAAACTTTACTAGCCCCAGAATCAGATATGTATCTAATGATGAACTTTACTAGAGATGCGCACAAGACAGACGCGGTTGGAAATCTTTTATAAGCACGGCTTATGGAACAACCGTTCTGTAACAAGGAAGGAAAAATTTGACAGATGATGGAGACAAAAAGAAAGGTTGTTGTTGTGATAATCACCTTATTATTACATCATGACACAAGTGGCACATATACTGTCAGCTGTTCATTGGGTTTGGTGGTGTATAGCGCACTTTACAAAAAAAATATGGTGAAAATATCAATATCATCATATTGGCAACACTGTCCTTAACGAAACTGCCATTGTTATCAATATTGACATAGCATCTCGTTTTCGATTGTGTGAACCCTACCTTCCCTTTAACACATGTGACACATATACACAATTGACAGTCAGCTGTTTGATAAATTATGGGATAATTGGAAATAAATGAAAATGGAATGGAAAAAAATATTGTATCCAAAAGAGTTGCCAATCAAGTAGTAACTTCAAAAGCACTATTTGACAACTCAATAATCTACAGAAAATATAACCACAATTGGCAACACTGCGCTTACTGTCATCGTTCGTTTTCTTATTGTTATCGATACTGATAGCCGAGCAGCAGCAGAGAACATCTGTTTGTCAGCAGTAGCAGCAGCAGCGACGCAAATTAAATAGCATTTTTTACAAAGCAAAATTTCAAGGTATTAACAAACAAAAAGAAACAAATTTCAAGTGTTTACCAATAGAAAACGCAACGCGACGACAATTTATTACCAAAAAACCTACAACTCAAAGTATTCCCAGTTCCAAAGTGAGTATAATGGCGAAGTGACGGAAGATTCCACGAAAAAAATATGGACACAAAAACAATGGTGGTGGCGGTGGAGGTGACGCAGGTCGAGAGTGTTCTTGGAAAAAAGAAAAATAAATGACAAATTTGTATACGATGCAGGAGTGAGGGAGGGATGTCGGTAATGTTGCTGCAGCGGGTAGGGGTGCGGGGTTTTGGAACGAACGAAAAAAAAATTGCAAAGAAAAATTATATACAACAACAACAAACAATAAACGCGAAGAGCAGCAGCGGAGAGATAGCCAAGTCAATAACATTGTGAAGAGGAAAAAAGTTTAAACAAAAAACGATTTTGAATTAATTTTTAATTTTATTGTTGTTGTTTTAGAAGATATTTTCACAAAACAAATTATCAGAGGAGAGAAAGCGAGAGTGAGGGGGAAGCTGTAATCTGTGAGTGTTCGAAAGCAGCAGCACCACCAGCATAGTGTGAAGGGGGGTATGCGACTGCTGGTTTACCTTGGATTAAAACACTGACAAGGGACGGACAGACCGACTGACTAGCTGGCTGGCTGGTCATCATCTATAGTATTTATGGTTTTTGTTTGATTATGAATAATTTTTTTCTTTCTTTTTTTCATTGCAGTTCAAACAAAAAGAAAATTTAAGTGATAAACTTTATCTCCTCTCCCCTTCTCCCATCAATAAAAACTCTAGAGCAGTGAAACAAAGGGAGTTGCTTCAAATCTCCAAAAAAGGCAAGGCAGCTGTTTTTCCCGGTTCCCCCGAAATCGTTGAAAGGGAAAATTTGATCGGACTCCTTTTGAACTCCTCCATCCATCCATTCTAAATGTCACATTCTTTGGCCTCCACATCAAATTCACCCCTGGCCACACCCAGCAGTTCAGCTGTACGTGCCTTGGCCCTAGAATATAAATCACTGCAAGAGGAACCCGTGGAGGGATTTCGTGTCAAGCTTGTCAATGAAGATAATCTCTTTGAATGGGAGGTAGCCATATTTGGACCACCGGATACCCTCTATCAGGGTGGTTATTTTAAGGCTCACATGAAATTTCCACCCGACTACCCATATTCACCGCCATCAATACGTTTCCTCACCAAAGTATGGCATCCAAATGTCTATGAAAATGGTGATCTATGTATATCGATATTACATCCACCCGTTGATGATCCACAAAGTGGTGAATTACCCTGTGAACGTTGGAATCCAACACAAAATGTTCGCACCATATTGCTGTCCGTGATTTCATTGCTCAATGAACCAAATACCTATTCACCGGCCAATGTTGATGCCTCGGTAATGTATCGTCGATGGAGAGATTCTCAGGTGAGTAACCGAACACATTCCTATTGTTTGAATAATAATAAAAATAATAAAATCTCCTTTTTTCTTTCTAGGGCAAAGATAATGAATATCCCAATATAATACGTAAACAAGCATTGGCCGCCAATGCCGATGCCATTAAGGAGGGTATTGTTGTGCCCATGACCTTGGAGGATTATTGCATTAAACCCAAACGAAAAGAGAACACAGAACCCACATTAGATTCGAACTTTTTCGATGATGTTTTCGATTTGGAAACCGAAGATGATATGCCAACCGACGATGATGATGACGAGGAGGATGAAGATGATGATGACGATGCAGATAATGGCGATGATAGTGGAAAGGGTGAAACAACATAAATTGCAATTCGGAGGGATTGTAAGTATTTAAACACATGAAATTAAAACCGGTTTTTTTTGGAAAACTAATACAGGAATTTGAAATAAATCAGGATTATTTTATAGAAAAATATCAGGATTTAGGTGTGTAAGGGAAAAAATGCTGACTTTTTTTATTGAAATAATTTTGTAGGAAATATTCATAAAAAATTAGATTTTTTATAAAAAAATGCTGACTTTTTTTATTGAAATAATTTTGTAGGAAATATTCATAAAAAATTAGATTTTTTATAAAAAAATTTTTTACGATTTTTTATACAAAAAAAAGTAAAAAGAAAAAAATTTAAATTAAGATTTTTTTTGGAAAAATTAATAGTTTTTTAGAAAAATTTTAAGAAATAATTTTTTAAGGTAAATATTCTCTATAATTATCCACATTTTTAATCTTAATTTTTTTTAAAAAAAATTATATTTTCAAAAAAAAATTGTTTCAATATAATTTTTTATTTGAAAAAAATTAAAATTTTTTTTATTGAAAAAAATTAAAAATGAAAAAAATTAAATTTTTTTGTTTAAAAATGAAAAAAAAATAATTTTTTTTTTTTGAAAAAAAAAATTGAAAAAAATTAAATTTTTTTTATTTGAAAAAAAAAATTAGGATTTAAAATTAGGAAATTAGGATTATGTTTTTTTTTTAAATTAAGATAATTTTTTATAATCAGTTTTACAGAAAAAAAATCGGATAATTAATAATAGAGATTTTTTTTTTTAATTTAAATTTTTCTAATAAGTTTTTTAGGAGAAAATTAGGATTTTTTCTTAATTCAAAATTTTTTTTTGAAAAAAATAATTTTTTTAAGAAAAATTAAATAAAAATATCCTACTACCAGATTTTTTTAGATTTTTTTTTCATTTTTTTTAAAAAAAATAGGATATTTTTATGCTAAAAAATAATAAATTAAAATATGTAAATGTAAAAATATATATAAATGCAATGAGAAATTAAAAAAAATGTTTAATTCAATTTTTTTCCTTTCAGGAATTCCTCGCCATTTTTTTGGGGTGTTTCTTGCGATGAAAGAAGAGAGCAAACATCTGGGTTTTTTCCTCGTCTTCACAATAGTTTTAAAAGAAAAACAAAAACAACAAAAAAGCAAACAACAACAACTCATTACATTTAAAAAACATTTTTTGAGTATTTTGTAATTTAATTTTTAATTTATTATTGTTTTTTATTTTCTAATTTTTTTGCTTATTATTTTTTTTTTTTAATTTTAAAATTTTCTCCTTTTTGACAAATCTCAGCTACAAACAAAATTATCGTTTAATAAAAATGTAAAAGAAAATACAACAACAACAACAATTTATTTAACTTTTTCTCCTATCTACAATAAAAACAAAAAAAAAAACTGTTATCTCTTTATATGTATACTATATTACATATATACATGCAACATATGAAGAAGAAAAAATATCAAATAGCTTAAACTCATCAATACGAAAAAAAAAAACAAAAAATAAAAAACAAAGATTTTAAAGCCAAATAGTAACATGAAAAAAAAATACCAACAACACCAACATATTGTTGACCAGGTTATATAGAAACAAATTTGCCATATTTTTTCCCCAATTTTTTTTTATAAATTTTTTCAAAAAAATATAACATATTTTTACTTATATGCTTTAATTAAAAATAATTTAAATTCTTTGCAATTTAGTTTAAAACTTTTTTTTTGATATAAGATTAATCATGATTATAAGTTTTTTTTTTAATATTTTTTCTATATATTGGATTAAATATTATTTTTTTTTAATTTACAAAAACTTTTTCTCATCGTTTTTTTTTTCTCATCATAACCTCACAAAATAAAAAGAACTCAATTTTTTCTAGAATCCTCTTCAAAAAAAAAGAAGAAAAATCAAATAAATAAAAAATCCAATTCATTGCAAAATCCAATCTCGTGTACGTAATCTTGAAACATAAAAATCGAACCATAATTTCTTGCAAATATATTTTTAATAATTGAATGAAATAATAATAATAAAAAACCCGATACACAAACCAATAACAACAACAACAAAAAATCTTTAATTTTAAGACGTTTAATTATAATGAGTACTATAACAGAAAATAATAATAAAAAAACACATTATCGTATAAGTAAAAAATAAATCGTAAATAATAATAATAAAAACAATATAATTTCATTACAAACTCTCATACATATATATACTCCTAGAAATTATGGGCTTTTCTTTCATCTTTTTGAAAAAAAAAAAATTTTTTTTGGTGGGCAAAAAATGTCTCCCTTGAGAAAATCGCAACTCTTAAGGGTGCAGGGTTCAAGTTGTTAATTGTCTTCTTAAGGAAGTCCGAAGTCTCCTTAGTGCGATCAACATCAACAACCTTGACTACTTTGTATAATGAGGTCAGGCCAAAGTGTAGGCTCTGTCGATCAACCTCGTCGGATAGGAAGAGGTCCTTCATATGTCCACTGTCGACCAGCAACCATTTATCCTCGCTGATGAACCCGTCAGGGTCAGCTTGGTCAATAATTGCTACTCGCAGATCTTCCGCAACCCCTTTTAGATCAGCATCGTTGTAGGTGTCTGGACTATCTGCTTCGAGACAACGTACTTGGCTTTCACCACGCAATCACCGCTCTTGGCTGGTTTCTCCTTAGACGCTGCAACCGACGCAAACGAATCAGAGCTTTGTACAGCCGATGACTGCATGAGTCTCTTTGCAGCTGGTTGTTGTTCCTCCGAGGACCTCATTCTCTTGACAGCCGTGGGCTGCGGCCGAGATTTGACAGCCGGGGTTGCAACCGCTGCAGAGATATACCCAGCCGACGAAGGCACCTGCTTCGCGCTCGCTACCTTCGGCGCATCCACTAGCAACTGCCCAATTGTCACAGCCTTGGTTATCGGCTTTGGCAATTCGACAGATGGTGGATTGACAGAGGGTGGTTGTGTCTTATCGGTCTGCTGATGTCTGGGTCTTCTCAGTAATCAGTTACCCTTGGGGGGTATTGAAGGCTTACAAGTCTCAGGCATCAGCTTCCTGGATGTACTAGAGCCCCCCAAACAGGTTTCTCCTTCTTTAAAGGTACTACCGTGGTGGTCTTAGTACTGGTTCGGGGGGATCCTATCAATCAAGAAGTCACTCTCAATATCATCAGGATAGTTCCTGGAGAACTTTCGGATAAATTTGAGGTTCCTCTTGATAAAAAAGGAACTCCTTTCCCGCGATGGAGTCGCTGTCCCGTCCGACGTATCGCTTACAGTAGTTAACTGTTCTCCGGTACATCTTCTTGGCAGCGATCTCCTTGGCATTGACTTGCCTAGCAGATACTGGAACTGATGAATCATCCATCTTATCGACGGGGTTCTCATCAGTGTCCGTTTCGACAGTATCCGTTTCGACAGCCAATTGCCTGAGTAGTCTCGCGATATCACTACAGGTCGTGGAGATTGAGTGCATATCTTCAACCTCGCCAGGGTTTATTTGCCTAGTCAGCAACTGGGAGGACTCTCCTTGCTTCGGAGGAGACGTAGTGCCGTAGTCACCGTAGTTTCCATGATGTCTTCCTCGTCCGACAAGGGCGAGTCATCCCAGAGCTGATTCGGGATGCTCTCCTGATTGAGGAAAATATCCGATTGCCTCTCCAGGATTTCGTTAACGTCGTCGAGAGTTGAACAAGAGGCAAAAGAGAGGTCAAAAGAATTTGGTTGAAAACGCCTTCAAGAAGCCCAAAATCCCGAAATTGGGGGTACCCCTATATGGGGGCTATCCGAAAAAATGGACCTATATTTATAATTTTTAATAGGGAAATTTGCTACCCAACAAGAACTCGATGTACTAAATTACAGCCAATGCGGTCGAAAAATACGATCAGAACCCCCAAAATACCGAAAATATGGGGACTACCAGAAAAATTGGACCTATATTTATAATTTTTAGTGGAGTAATTTGGTACCCAATAATAACCCACTGTAAAAAATTTCAGCAAATTCAGTTATAAAACGCGCTCAAGTACTCCAAAATACCGAAAATCGGGCATACCCTTATAAGGGGGCTATCCGAAAAAATTTACCTATATTTAGAATTTTTAATAGGGAGATTTGCTACCAAATAAAAACTCAATGTACCAAATTTCAGCGAATTCGGTCGAAAAATACGATCAGAACCCCCAAAATACCGAAAATTTGGGGGGTACCGTTATATGGGGACTACCAGAAAAAGTGGACCCACATTTATAATTTTTAGTAGGGGTATTTTCTATCCAATAAGAACTCAAAATACCAAATTTCAGCGAATTCAGTTGAAAAACGCACTCAAGAACCTCAAAATACCGCAAAATGGGGGGACCCTTATATGGGAGCTATGCCTAACCGTGGACCGATGTAGCCCATCTTCGAACTTGACCTACCTGCAGACCAAATTTTTTTCCTGTAAAAAAATTGAATTTATTTTTTATAACATTTTTTTTTCTAAAAAAATTCAATTTTTTTTATAAAAATGTTACATTTTTTATAAATTATTTTTTTGTAAAAAATAATATTTAAAAAAAATTCAATTTTTATACAAAATTGTGACTTTTGAAAAACTTTGAATTTTTATTTTTGGAAAAAAAAATAAATTTTGTGTTGTGTTTTAGAAAAAAATAAAGTTTTTGTACTGAAAACAGAAAAATGTGCTTGTTTTGGAAAAAAATCTGAAATCATTTTTTTTTAATCTAATTTTTTTAAGGAAAAAAACTTTTTAAAAAAATAATTTTTTTAGGAAAAAAATCGAAATTTTTTTAAAAAAATCGAAATTTTTAAAATTTTTTTTTAAATCTATTTTTTTAAAAAAATCTATTTAAATAAAAAGAAATCTATTTTTTAGAAAAAAATCTATTTTTTTAGGAAAAAATTTTAACTGTTAAAAAAAATTCAGTAAAATTTAATTTTTTTTTCTATAATAATTTTAAATTTTTTGTAAAAAAAAACAATTTTTTTATAAAAATTTCAATTTCAGTAAATTTTTTTTTAGAAAAATTTTAACTGATAAACTAGGTTTATAAATTTTAAAAAACTAGTTTATTTCATTGCATTATTTTCTATTTTTTTTTAATTTGTTTTTTATTTTTCTCGCTTAACCTTTTCACACATTGATTTATAACAGCCTAAAAGTATGCTTTGAATTTTAGAGATGTTGTTTTTGATTTGTTGAAAAGGTGGGATTTTTGAATTCTCATAGTTGGGGGGAGGTGAATATTTGGTCTATTGGCCAAAATTATTTAATTTTATTTCAGGAGGCGATTTTGAAAATTTCACAAAATCATGGTAAGTTTTGAAAGGAGTGTGTCCCTCTATGCTCTGATTGAATTTTCCAAATGGCCTTACCTTAAAAAGGGAATCAAAAAATTAAATTGATTTTTTATTAATTAGTTTTTTTATTTATTATAATTTGGTTTCAAACATTATTTTTTTATATAAATGTATATGTTGTAGATAATATTGGAGAGGGTGTTGGTAATCAGGCAGAATAATTTTCTTCAAAAAAAAAAAAAATTCATTACAAAATATAACTCGCAAAAGAAAAACAATAATTTTTTCTTATAACTAAAAAAGGGGGAAGTGGGGAGGGGGGAGTAGAAGTAATAAAAAAATGAGAAATCTGTGAGAAACTTAAAAATATCACGATATATATTTAGATAAGTTTATAAGGTTAATTTTTTTGGATACTGTAACGCAAATGTCAAGAGGAATTTCTCTTTACATAGCATCAAAATGGAAACGATGGGCCTCTTGTAATTTCTCCTGTTTATCTTCGCGTTTCTCTTTGATGTATAAAACTAAAATAATTAAAACAATAACAAGGCATGTACCACCCAGGGCCACAACGCTCATAACAATAAGTTTACTGGGTGTTACAAAGAGCTGGGCCTTCCAGCGCTGAGGATCATTGACCGGTTTCGGGACGACAATAATTTGTGAATTTGGTATGAGTTGGGTCCATGTTCGAGACATATGACCCAGGCCCACGGTAAGGGAATCGACAAAATTAGGTGTACGACCTAAACCGAAAATCGTATAGGGTAGTTGTAGAGCGAAATACGAGGATTGTGGTAATTGTACGGAGGAACCACGTTGTAAATCACCATCTTGAGTGGTGGTGAAATAGGTTATACGAGGCCCCGGCAAATTAGTACCATAGGTACGTCGTTTTCGGCCCAAGGGGGTGTGTAATGTGGGATTTTTACTATTGATAAGGCCGGTGAGGACAATCACTTTCACAAAATTGGCATCATAGTCCAGAGTGTTGCGGAAGGCCAAGGGTTTATATTGTCCCTTTTTGTTTTTCTCAATGAGAATTATGTCCAGAACACCTGAAAGGGTAAAAGAGGAATTAGAATTTTTTTTTTCGAATTTTATTGCCACAAAACTTACCATCCTGATAGAAATCGTAAAAAGCTCCCGCCACTGTATCATTACCCATGGGATTCAAGGCATTCCATTTCACCTCAAATGTCCTCTTCAGGGGAGAATTACACATCAAACACGGCACATTTTCCAATAGGAAAGTTTGCATTCTCTTCGTAGGACCCGTTAGGGTTTGCAGGGTCATAATCAAATCAGGATAACCATCCATATTAAAATCTCCAGTACGTGCGGTAATCGTTTTGAGGTAAACATCCGATTCAATTGGTGGCACAAAACCCCACATCACTGCCTGCGGATCTTTAAAATTAACATGGATATCACGGAAATTCGTGCCATCATGCACGAGTATGGTCGAGTTCGAACAATCTTTACTGTGGAAACAAACGGGCAAAATAATATTCTCCACGCCCTCCAATTCGAAATCCGCAAACACTGCCTGACCCAAGGTATAATCAGATCCGACAATATATATATCAATCGTATGATTAAATATGAAATCCTCGTCGGGACGGCCATACCACACTTCATAATGATTTTGGGGGGTTTGGACAAAAAGATCCGCCGTGAAGTCACCATTTAAATCCAAGTAAGCATTGGCATTGGGTATACTTATCGATGGCTTAGAGGTGGCAGTTTGTGTTGGTACAGCCTGGGTCACCTCTTGAGGTGGCACACGGGCCTTACCAAAAATCCAAAATTTCCGTTCACCCATATCATTGAGGCCATACAAATCAATGATCATATCATGATTATAATCCAAGGCCAAGGGTTCACCCATTGTTTTCAACAACGGTTCGGCATGTTCACTCGTGCAATTGAGGCCTTCGGGACCACCCCAATGGACATATATTTTATAAATTTTATCCGTACTACCTTCAGGCTTAATGGCCACAGCCACATCCATTAGGGCATCACCGTCAAAATCGCCTGGGATAACGCTGACAATTTCATGATCACGATACATGCAGATGGGACCACCACGTAACAGGGGTTCAGTATCAGCACCTAAGGAAATATATTTTTTTATTATTTAAATTATAATAAATAAAAAAGTTCGGTCCTGCCGAACTTTTTAAAACCTCTACCATGAGGTAGATCAGCACTCAGATGTGGGGGCTGCCGGGGAAAAACGAAATATCAAGCTACAGACACCCAATTGGGAAAATTGGACCATAAAAATTCTCGATATACCGAAAATTTGCAGGTAGCGGTATATGGGACCTACACCTAGAAGTGGACCGATGTGGATAATTTTTGGCTGGGAGATTTTCTATCCAAAAAGAATTCAAAATATTAAGATTATAACCGATTCATTTGGAAAATGTGTCAAAAATCGTTGGAATTTTGAAATTTTGAGTTTAGCCTATATGGACCTACACCTAGAAGTGGATCGATGTGGATAATTTTTGGCAGGAAGATTTTCTATCCAAAAAGTATTCAAAATACCAAAAGTATATATATGGGACCTACACCTAGAAGTGGATCGATGTGGATAATTTTTGGCAGGAAGATTTTCTATCCAAAAAGTATTCAAAATACCAAAAGTATAACCGATTCGTTTGGAAAATGTGTCCAAAATCCATAGAATTCAGAAAATTTGAGGTTAGAGTTGTGTGTGGGCTATACCTAAAAGTACATCCAAATTTTTAATTTTTGGTAGGAAGATTTTCTACCCGGGCAGAATCTAAAATATTAAATTACAGCCAATTCGATTGGAAAATAAGTCCAATATCCATAGAATTCAGAAAATTTGAGGTTAGAGTTGTATGGGGGTTATACCTAAAAGTGGTCCGATGGGGATAAATTTTGGCAAGAAGATTTGACACCACATGAGTACTCAAAATACCAAATTACAGCCAATACGATTGGAAAATGAGTCCGAAATCCTTGAAAAACGAAAATTTGAGGTTATGCTTATATAGGGTCTATACCTAAAAGTGTATCAAAATTTATAATTTTTGGTAGAGATATTTGTTAGCGAATCAGAATCCAAAATATCGAATTGCAGCTAATTCTTTTGGAAATTGTATCCAAATCCATGAAATTCTGAAAATTTGAGATTATGCTTATATGGTAGCTATGCCTAAAAGTGGACTAATATTGATCATTTTTGGTGAAATGATTTGATACCCAATGAGAACGCGAAATACGAAATAACAACCAAATCGGTTGAAAAATGTGTGGAAAATCGACAATATTGGGGGTACCGTTATAAGGGGGCTATACTAAAATGTGGACCGATATTGTTAGTTTTTATTTTGACAGCCAATGTGAACACAAAATATCAAATTACAGCCAAATCGGTTGAAGTGTCGAAAAAATCCAGATTTTTGAGGGTACCGTTATATGGCGGCTATACCAGAACATGGACTGATATTAATCATTTTTGCTGAGATAATTTAACACCCAATGAGAACCGAAAATATCAAATTACAGCCAATTTGATTGAAAAGTTGGCCAAAAAAATCACAAAAATCGATATTTGACAAGTTCGGTTATGTGGGAGCTTTACCACAAAGTGGACCGTTGTATTCCATTTTCCATATTGAACATCCTAGGAGTGGTAGAAATGTATGTGCAAAATTTAAAAACTCTAGCTTAAATTTGAAGAGCTTTCTATCGCGATTTCAACAGTCGGGCGACAGTCAGACTCATCTCATTGCGGAGATTATAAAAATTTCAATTCCAATTGTTTACCAACCATATAAAATTTGCAAGGTTTGACTGCGATCCCTTATTATGAACACATCCGTCAGCTCATCCGAATTGAAGTCACCAAATGCTGCCACAATACCTAGAAGAGAAGACAAGAGGTTACAACAAATTGGAAAAATTAAAAAAAAATCCACCTACCCTCTTGGACATTTCCAAAAACCTGAGGAGTAATATCATTGGCATGGACTATACCCACAATAATCAGCAAAATGATTAAAACCCTTTTCAGATTAATAAACATGTTCGTTCTTGTTTGTTTGCTTCTGCTTTATAGGGAAAATCTATTATTCATTTTTTCTTCTTCTGCTTTGCCACAGAGAAATTTGTATTTCTTTCGGGGGATTTTGTTTGGTTTTGCTCCAGCAAATACCAATTATATTACAATTACTGTTGTTGTAGAATATGTTTTTCGTAATATTGGGTAATTATTTTTCAATATTTTCCACTAAATCTATAAAAAAAATATTCGATAAAAACTAAATTTTCTTTTTTTAACACAGAAATGAGTCAATATATACGAAAGATGAAAGAGAAAACAACAATGGAGAGCAGAGCAGCAGCTGTCACAGAGTTGTAGTTGACAGATGGCAGGTAAATGTCAACGTAACGGCGAATGGGTACAATGATGGCAAATGGCGTCACAGCTGTTTTTGCCGTTACGCCGTTGGACGTTAGAAAAAGGAAAATTAAATTAAATATAAAAGAAAATTATATATTTTAATGGTTTTTCGTGGCTGAATAAAATTAAAACTTTTCTGAATAGGATTTTGGGTTTGAAGAGAGGAGATTTTTAATATTCAGCATGATTTATTTTGTTAAAAAAATAACACTAACAAGAATTTAAGACAATTTACCTTGGCTGAATACAATATTGACATTGCTGAATAGCATTTTCAATAGCTGAATTGTAAAGTAATTATATTCTGTAATTATAGTGAAATTTTAGACAATTTCTCTAAGCTGAATATACATTTTCCTTCGCTGAATAACATTTTCCATAGCTGAATTACGAATTTTATTAGCGGAATAGCATCATGAAACCATAAAGTAATTAAATTGTGCTGAAATTTATAAATTTATCAATTTGCTGCATAAAGTAATTAAATTTTGTAATTTTCAATAGCTGAATTATGAATTTTATTAGCTGAAAAGCATTTTAAAACCATAAAGTAATTAAATTTTGTAATTTTAGTAAAAATTAAGTCAAATTATTTTTTGAATTTCATTAGCTGAATAGCATTATAAAACCATAAAGTAATTAAATTTTGTAATTTTAGTGAAATTTACGGCAAAAGGTCTAAGTTGAATATAATTTTTTTTGCTGAATAACAGTTTCATTAGATGAATTGTAAATTTGCTCGGCTGAATGACAATATCTTGTAAACATCTAATAAAATATTATGTTTTTAGAAAAAATTACAACAGTTTTTCCGTGATGAATACATTTTAAACCTAGCTGAATAGAATTTATAAAACCATAAAGTAATTAAATTTTGTAATTTTAGTGAAATTTACGGCAAAAGGTCTAATTTGAATATAATTTTATTATAATAAATTATTTATATAATAAATCATTTGCTGAATAGCATTTTTAGTGGCTGAATTAAAATATTTGGCCAATTAAAATAGACCATTTATTATAATTTCTTCTGAATAATAATTCTGTGAAGTTTTTTCAATAAAACTTTTGTATTAGCATATATTCAGCAACAATAAAACTTTGCTGAATTGCAGTTATCTTCATAAAAATTATATTTATTATTTAGTTTGTCGATTTGGGGATTCTAAAAATTTATTTTCTGCTATTCAGCAAAATTTTTTTTGCAATTAAAATCATTGAATTTACTAGAATATTATTCACTTATTCTTTTTTATATCTAATTTTGATGAAATGGATTGCGAAAATTATATTCAGCTAAGAAAAACTTTGCTGAATTGTGGTTATGTCATAAAAATTTTATTTTTATTAATTTTTTCATTAGATTGTGACTTTAAGAAATTATATTTATCGATTTTTGAGATTCTAGCAACTTGTTTTCTGCTATTCAGCAAAGAAAAATTTTGCTGAATTCCATTATTTGCAATTAAAATCATTGAATTTATTAGAATATCATTCACTTCTTAGTTTTTAAATATTATTTTGATAAAATAACTTGCGAAAATTATATTCAGCTAAGGAAAACTTTGCTGAATTGTGGTTATTTTCATAAAAAAAATATTATTATTAATTTATTCATTACATTGTAATTTTTAAAAATTATATTTATCGATTTTGAAATTCTAGGAAAACATTTCCTGCTATTCAGAAACAAAATTTGCTGAATTCCAATATTTGCAATTAACATCTTTGAATTTATTAGAGTATAATTCCCTTATTCATTTTTTAATATTATTTTGATAAAACAACTTGTGGAAATTATATTCAGATTTTCTGAATTGTGGTAATTCTTAATGGCATTCAGAAACCAATTTTATCAATTTTGGGATTCTAGGAGCATGATTTTAGCTATTCAGCTTCAAAATTTTAGCTATTGAAAATTTTAAATACGGTCAAATTTTATTCAATTAATTAATTTATATTTAAAATCAGCTGATTAAATTTGAAAGTAAACATTTTAAAGCTCTCAGTAAACCATATGTCAAAATTACGCTCTTCTTCTTCACTATCTCCCTCTCATTTATTCTATTTTAAAATTATCCCAAATTAAATACTTTTTTTTAATTTTTATTATTATTTTTGTTTTAACAACCCCAACTACTGTGCCTCATTGAATAACGCATTTTCATTAGTGCGCTCTCTCATTGAAGAACGCCTTTGCGTTAGGTCGCTCTCATTGTGGCCAGCCGCCAATCAGCTGTTGAATCAAAACAAAACGTTTAAAAACGTGCAAGACAGAGACTGCATTTAATTTTTAACATTTTTATTAAGAAAAACAATAATTAATAAACTAATTAATAAAATATGATATATAATTTAAATTACCTTTGTAATTTCAATGACCAGGTGAAGGAGGAGGGTAAGTAGATGCCGTGGGAATACCCAAAACAAAACTCAAAATTTCTTTACCCAATTTCAGACTTGGAAAGTGATTCATTGCGTCGTGTTTGGTCCGGTAAATGGTGTAGTGGAAAATTTGAAGACTCCCTAAAGCAGTGGTGGTCATTGCAGGAACAATGTGAGGTATTCCTTTGCTTGGCCATAGAATCGTTGTTGGCTTTTTTGCAACAAAATTTCACCGGCCCCTTTTGTGAATTGGCGGAATTGGAGGGTTTGGTCAAGGAGATCCAACCCTTGGTGGGTGATGCCTTCGAGGAGCTGAAAGAAAATGGCGAAGAAATCAATCCCAATGTGGTATTGGGTGAATTTTTACTACTGAGCAGAGGTATTTTGCGGAAATTATTGGAACTTCAACCCGATTCCATAGTTCTACACTGGTGGCATCTGCGTTACCTGTGTACCCATCAACACATTATCGATGAATTGACGGCCAACCTTTATGAGAAATTGAAACAGGAAGCGGAATGGTTACTACAACATGTTACGGACCTGGGCAATAAGGAGTTTGAGGCTCTGTTATATTTGGAGGTGGCAAATGCCTATTTACAATATCATCGTGGTGAGAGGGCAGGAGAAATTCTTGATAAGCTTTGTGAACATTTGAATGTTAAAATGGTCGTTGAGGGTCTATTGGGTGTACGCACGAAGTTCCAACAAAAAGCATTGCCTCAGCTGTGTCTGAAAGTAGAACAAACACATGTGGATTTACTGCCCAAGGCCCAGGAAACAAATAGCAAAACTGTTCTACCAAAATTGCTATTGCATGAGGATGATACGCGGCTGGAGCGGATACGTTTTATTGAGGAAAAGGACAATGAAGTTATGACACTGCCATGTGTTCTCCAGGCCCTGGTACTGTCGAAGGTGTAAGTACAACTTATCTTCGGGTAAAACATTTTTTCTATTTTTTCTTTATTTGAAAATTTTTTTCTATACCGGAAAAAAATTTCCACCGTATTTTTTTTCTATGCCGGAAAAAAATGTTCATTGAATTTTTTTCTATGCCGGAAAAAAATTTTCATTGAATTTTTTTCTATGCCGGAAAAAATTTTTCATTGAATTTTTTTCTATGCGGGAAAAAAATTTTCACCGAATTTTTTTCTATGCGCGAATAAAATTTTCACCGAATTTTTTTCTATGCGCGAATAAAATTTTCACCGAATTCTTCAATGCGCGAAAAAAATTTTCACCGAATTCTTTTCAATGCGCGAACAAAATTTTCACCGAATTCTTTTCAATGCGCGAAAAAAATGTTCACCGAATTTTTTTCTATGCGGGAAAAAAATGTTCACCGAATTTTTTTCTATGCGGGAAAAAAATGTTCACCGATTTTTTTTCTATGCGGGAAAAAAATGTTCACCGAATTTTTTTCTATGCGGGAAAAAAATGTTCACCGAATTTTTTTCTATGCGGGAAAAAAATGTTCACCGAATTTTTTTCTATGCGGGAAAAAAATGTTCACCGAATTTTTTTCTATGCGGGAAAAAAATGTTCACCGATTTTTTTTCTATGCGGGAAAAAAATGTTCACCGATTTTTTTTCTATGCGGGAAAAAATTTTCACCTAATTTTTTTTATGCGAAAAAATATTTCCGAATTTTTTCAATTCTAATTTTTTTTCAATGATCGGAAACCTTCTTCCTTGATTAATGACAGAACATTTTTCTTTCAGCCGCCAATTGAAACGTACCCAACCAAAAGATCGTCTGGCCGATGAAGAACTGGAACCCTATACGCACACCTTAATCTACCAGGAACATGGTCCTTTGCAAGTCCGTCAATCAGCTCTCCTATTGAATTGTGTACAAGAATCCAATTCCCGACGTACCGTCGAACGTAGTTGGAAACAATGTGAGGAGTGTGTTAAACTCCTGTCTGAACATTCCTATAGCGTACAAGAAAGATTCTCCTATGCCTTTGCCGGATTCCTACAACCCAAATGGGAAGTTCAGATACAACTTTGCGAACTTCTACTCTCGCTCGGTATGACCAAGACGGCCTTGGATATTTATTTGAAAATTCAGGCATGGGAGCAAGTTATCTATTGTTATACCCGTCTGGAACTGCGACACAAAGCTGCCGAAATCATCGAACAGGAACTCAAGAAGAAGCCAACAGTTCTACTCTATTGTCTGCTCGGAGATGCCACCGATAATTTGGAGTGCTACGAAAAGGCCTGGGAATTTTCCAAACATACCAGTGGTAAGGCCCAGGCTCATTGGGGCAACTACTACTTCTTCCATAAACGTTATGAGGAAGCTATTCCGCATTTGGAAAAATCCGTCGAAATTAATTCGCTGCAAGAAAAAATCTGGTTGCGTTTGGGCTATGCCGCCATAATGTTAGAAAAATGGGAGCTGGCCGTCCATGCCTACATTACCTATACTCATTTGGAACCCTTAGGTTTTGAGTCATGGAATAATTTGGCCAAGGCTCTCATCAAACTTGGTGATAAACAACGGGCCCATCGCGTCCTGGGGGAATCCCTGAAATGCAACTACCACAACTGGAAGGTATGGGAAAATTTCATGGTTGTCTCTGTCGACACGGGGAACTTTGAGGATGCCATGAATGCCTATAATCGTTTGTCGGAATTGAAAACCCACTATTTGGATTTGGAGGTTCTCTGTGTTACCATGACAGCCATCGCCGAAGGTAAACCCGATGCCAAAGGCCAATCACCCGAAAGATTATTGAAAAAAGCCACCACCCTGATGGGTCATCAATGTGTCAAACACGGTTCCGAACCCAAGGTATGGGAATTGGCTGCTCTGCTAGCCACAACACCTTTAAAGAAAGCGGAAAAATTGGTTAAAGCATTTAGGGCCTACACCGCCAAGGAATTGGTATGGGCCACCAAACAACCATTTGCCCGCAAAGCTTTGGAATTGTGTGTAGAATTATCGCAAAGATCTTTAGAGGCAATGGACAATCATGCAGAGGATGAAAGTGAGGTTATGATCACATCGCAATTGAATTCTGCCCGCTTGGCGGATCAGGCCTGCATACGAGCCATTGAAAAGGAACCAACGAAATTTCCCGAAAATGATGATTTGCTTGAGAAGGTTCGAGCATTGCTTGAGGAAATGACCTCACATGTTAAGCAGCGGATGGGGGCGTGATGAGTTAAAAATAAATGATTTTTTTTTATAAATAAAAGGGTAAAAATTTGAAAATGGGGGAAAAGTTGAAAATTATGCGGCACTAAAGAATGTAGTGAAACATTAAATCGAAACAGAGGAGTATAGAAGAAAAGGTAATAATTTGGAAAATAATTAATTTCTGTTCTCAATAAAAATTAAAAAAAAAAATCTCTAGACCCCGATACACCCAAAATTTTAGGTAACGAACTAAAGTCTCACCAAGAATAAATAGCTAAGGGTACCAGGGGTTTTTGTAGAAGATTTAAAGGACCAAAACTCCATTTTCTTTTTTTAATTTTTATTATTTTATTTAAAAAAAAATTACGACTAATATAAATTAAGTTTCGTTGTCACCAATACCCTAACACTTTGATCAAACGCCCCGCACACGGCCAGACCCATTTTATCGGGATGCCAATCGAAACAGTGAACCGGTTGTGTTGATATTGTTGAGGCATTTAGCATATCCAGTGAACCCACCACCCCAACGTTATAACCATCTGTCGGATCTTCCTTCACACGTTTCTCGGGATATTGATAATTCCAGAGACGCAATGACCCCGTACCGCCACATGTTACAAATATATCACGATTTTGGGGTAAATGTCGGACACACCACACCGTTGCCTTAGGGCCTGTTATAACACCATTTGAGCCGACCGAACGGCCTGCGTTGCGTTCTTCCAAACAGCTGAAACCTTTGGTGGGATGTTGTGTACGCATATCATAAACCAAGAGGCCTCCCTCCAGTGTGGTCACAACCATTTTATTCATGGCGATATCACGACGATCAAATTCAATACCGCAAATGCCATTTTTCAGGCTAGTTTCCCAACGTACGGATACTTGGCGTAAATCGAAGAGCTTCAGATCACCATTATCATAACCGGCTGCCACACAACGTTCTTCATTGTTATAGCTGTCGCCAAATGCCACTGCCCAGCAGTCACGTTTGGGGGAGGTATTTGGTGTCGATGTGGAGGTGACATCTGTTTCCGGTGTCATATCAACAACGGGGGCCATACCCTGACGTATATCCCAAACTTTCACCGAACCATCACGGCTGCCGGTGACAATTTCCGGGGCTCCACAATTCAACTGTTTACCGCCAATGGCATCAATGCAGTTGATAATGCTCGAATGGGCCTCCACATTGTAGACGGGGATGTCGGGACGTTCCAGGTCCCTTTAAATTAATGAATAATAATTAGGAGGGTAATTAAAAATTAGATATCAGACTTACAAAACCTGTAATCTCCCCTGAAAATCTCCAATGGCCATGTGCCGATTCCTTAGCGAGGCAGCACCAAAACTGCCACACTTAAAGGCCGATTTCTTTTCAATTGTCTTCACCTTTTCCAATTTGTTTTCATTCAGTTCGTATATCTCCAAAATACCCTGGCCATTGGGTTTGGAGCCCAACACCGCAAACTTCGCGGAACATGGTATCCATTTGGTATCGTAGACAGTATAGTTCACCGATTGCTGTAAATGTTCGATCATTTGGGGTTTATCCATTTTTTTTCTCAAGGGGAAATGGCTCCAATGGGTCTAGAGGGTCCTCTGAGGTCGGTGAAAATTTTCTGGAATGTTTTTTCTCTTTCGATTTGTTTTGAAAATGTTTGATCGATGGCCTACTGGTTGTTTATGCCGGGTAGCCAGGCAACGAGACATCACAAAGCTAATGAGGGTAGGAAATAACGGCGTTGCAGCGGGTCGGTAAGGGAAAGGTAGAATGTGAGCGGGCTGAAGATCAGGAATCAAAACAAAAGTTCTGATATATAAAGAAAATGAAAAGGAATTAAAGAAATCACAAAAAAAGAATGGGAAACAGCTGATTGCAAAGATGGGTGCAAATTTGTTATGGACGTGTGGCAACTGTCACTGGAATTAAAAAATCTAATAGAAAGGGTTTCGAATATGAAAATATGGATAGAAATGGACCAAAGCAGTGGTCCAGAGGTAGCCTCATCTGCAAAAATCAATATTAGCAACCCTTGGACTCTGAGGAGCTGAAGGGCTGGGAGTCTTTATAGGCGAACGGAAGGCTAGGGAGACTTTATAGACGAACTGAAGTCCATGTAGTCTTTATAGGCGAACTGAGGGTCACGAAGACTTTATAGGCGAACCAGGGAGTCTTTATAAGCGAACTGAAGGCCAGGGAGTCTTCATAGACGAGCTGAAGGCCAGTGAGTCTTTATAGCTAAACTGAAGGTCAGGGTGTCTTTATAGGAGAACTGAAGACCAGGAAGTGTTTATAAGCGAACTGAAGCCCAGGGAGTCTTTATATACGAGCTGAGGTCCAGGTAGTCTTTATAGACTCACTGAAGGCCAGTGAGTCTTTATAGGCGTCTTGAAGGCCAGGAAGTGATTATAGGCCAGCTGAAGGCCAGGGAGTCTTTATAGGCGGACGGAAGACCAGAGAGTCTTTATAGGCGAGCTGAAGGCCAGAGAGTCTTTATAGGAGATCTGAAGACCAGATAGTCTTTGTAGACGGGTTGATGGCAAGGGAGTCTATATAGGCGAGCTTACAGGCAGGAAGTCTTTTTAGTCGAACTGAAGGCCAGGGAGTCTTTATAGGCGAACTGTAGGCCAGGGAGTTGATTTAGACGAGCTGAAGGCCAATTAGTCTTTGTAGACGAACTGAAGGTCACGAATTTAAATAAGAAAAAAATTAATTCAGCAAACATTTTCTTTGCTGAATAGTGGAAATAAAACTCCTAAAGACCTTTAATTGATAAACATCGTTTCGAAAACTAATTAAACGATGGAAAACTTAATAAAAATTGAATTTTAATTAAGAAATGTGCAATTCAGCAACTTTTTTCTTTGCTGAATACATGTTACACACATGATTTTAATAAAATAATAATAAAAAATTTAATATGAGGAAAAAATTCTAATAAATTAACAATTTTTAATTGGAAAATTTGCAATTCAGCAAAATTTTTTCTATGCTGAATAGTCGAAATAGTCGAAAATCGATACAAATCAATTCTCAAAGTATTTTTAAAATTGAAAATTTATTAAAAATGATTTTTTAATGAACATAAACCTAATTCAGCAAAATTTTCCTTTGCTGAATTGATGATAACACAATAAATTTCATAAAGCAACCCCATAAACTTGATAAGATTAAGAAATTCTACTAATTTAGCAATTTTCAAAAGCAAAAAAATTGAATTCAGCTAAATATGTCTTTGCTGAATAGCCCAAGAAAATATTCTATGGCCCTAAAATTGATAAATATTGTTTCATTGTGTTATTAATGGTTGAAAAATTTGACGAAAATCAGATTTCTATGAAGAAAAGTACTATTCAGCAAAATTTTTCTTTGCTGAATATATGTTACACACATAATTTTAATAAAATAACCCTGAAAAATCATTTTTGAAGGAAACTTTTAATTAAATAACAATTTAAAATTAAGAAAAATGCAATTCAGCAAAATTTTTCTTAGCTGAATAGGGAAGAATGGCTTCCAAGAATTATAAAATCAATAAAAATCATTGCTTATAGCAATATTATGATGAAACAATTTATAAAAATCAAATTATTGTGATACTAAACAGAATTCAGCAAAATTTTTATTTGCTGAATAGGTGAAAAAATATTCTCTTGATGCCAAAATCTGTAAATATAGTTTTCTAAAGTGATCATATTATACAAACATTATCGAAAATTAAATTTCTATGAAAATAATCCCAATTCAGCAAAATTTTTCTTTACTGAATTCACAATGAAATCATGATTTCTTCACAATTAACATCCTAAACTAATATTATAAAGATTTTTATTTCATTTCAAATTTCCTCTAATTAAATCCCCATTTAAATCACTCTGCTTCGTGAATCAATTTTAAGCTTTTTAAAACGCTCAATTGATAACACTGGCTAGTTGTTTTTCATTTGGCCAGCTGTTGTTTCTCCCACACTCTCGCACACACAATCTGTCAATTTTTATTTTGTGTTAGTGAGAGAGAGACATTGTTGGCCTCTGCCAGTCTTCTATTTTTTCGCGAAACAATCGGTTGTTTTTGTTCTCATCACGGATAGTTTATTTTCGGTTAAAAAATTTATCAAATAAAAAAAGAATAACCTTGAAAATAGAATAATAATAATAAAAAAAGAAAAGTACGTTTTTAGTGAAAGTTTTAAGTATTAAAAAAACGAAAATTGTTGAAAAGAAAATAAAAAATAGTTCCTAACACCTTTCATAACAATTCCTGTTCTGTTGTGCCCCATCATTTCTTCGTTTTATTTTTGTTATTACTTTATTTCTGTTAATTGCGTGTTTTTGTTGTTGTTTCATTCTAATATTCCCTATGCTATGCCGCCTCTGACAGTTTTATTTCCGTCGCTTGGTCTATTCACCCCAAAACAGAAAACAAACGAAACAAACCATGCCCAATCCCGATAGTATTGAAAAAATCACCAAACGGTCAAGTCGTCAGTTTTACTAACAAAAATAAAAACAACGGTATGTTGTGTTGTCGGTGGTCGTCCGTTTTGCTAGTTGTCAAAGGCAACAATGAGAGGGAGTGTGTGTGTGTGACAAAGTATGTGAGAGGGATTAAGACCGTAAGAGAGTAGTGTGTGTGTATGTTTGATGGATGGAAGTGCGTGCGTTAATTAGGCACAGACGTAAATGTAACGTAACCGTAACGCATAATTTGATTTATTAAATATTAAATTATCAAAATATATAAAATATAATAAAAATATAAAATATAAAATAAAATTAAAAAAATATAAAATAAGAAATGAAAAATAATCAAAAAATACAAATTTAAGATAAAAAAAATATTTTTCAAAAACAAAAAAACTTATTTAAATCATATTTTAACGAAGAAATGTGCAATTCAGCCGCCTTTTTTCTTTGCTGAATTGATGATAATACAAAAATTATAATAAAATAAGCCTTAAAACCTGATAAGAGGAAGAAAATCCAAGAAATTATTAAATTTGTATAAGAAAAAATTAAATTCAGCAAAATGTTTCTTTGCTGAATAGTGGAAATAGAATTCCTAGAGTTACAAAATTGATAAATATCGCTTCTAAAAGTAATTAAACGACAGAAAACTCAATAAAAATCTAATTTTAATGAACATATATGCAATTCAGCAACTTTTATTCTTTGCTGAATTGATGATAATACAAAAATTATTATAAAATAAGCCTAAAAACCTGATAAGAGGAAGAAATTCTAATAAATGATAACATTTTAAAAGTAAAAATTTGAATTCAGCAAAATTTTTCTTTGCTGAGTAGTGGAAATAGAATTCTTAGAGTTCTAAAATTAATATCACTTCTAAAAGTAATAACATGATGACAAATGTAATAAAAATTAATTTTTTACGAAGATTACCCTAATTCAGCAACTTTTTTCTTTGCTGAATTGATGATAACACAATAAGTTTAATAAAATAACCCTAACAGCTTAATAATACGAAGAAATTCTTATCAATTCACAATTTTCAATAAGGAAAAATTACAATTCAGCAGCAAATTTGCTGAATAACATAAAATGCATTATTAAAGAACTGAAATCAATAAAAATCATTTCTAAATGCTATTAAATGATCAATGACCCAATAAAAATGCAATTTCCATAAGAAAATCCTCCATTCATGTTTTCTTTGCTGAATTGATGTAAAAATTTTCTAAAAATGTATAATCATTAAAAATCAATTCTAAATTCAATTAAGCTGTGAAAAATTATTAAAAAGTTATATTCTAACACGAAATTTACAATTCAGTAAACATTTTTGCAATTCAGCAAATTTTTCCTCAGCTGAATAACATAAAATACGTTACTAAAGACCTGAAATCAATAAAAATCATTTCTAAATGTAATTAAATTATCGATGGTCCAATAAAAATGCAATTTCTATAGGAAATTTCTCCATTCAGCAAAAAATTTTGTTTGCTGAATTGCTGCAAAAAGTTTCTAAAAAGACTATAATCAATAAAAATCAATTCTAAATGCAATAAAGCTGTGAAAAATTATTAAAATCTTATATTCTAACACAAAACTCACAATTCAGCAAATTTCTCTTCAGCTGTATAACACCAAATTCGTTACTAAATGTCTGAAATCAATAAAAATCATGTCTAAAGGTAATTAAATTATTAATTCTCCAATAAAAATTCAATTTATATAGGAATAACATCAATTCAGCAAATATTTTTCGTTGCTGAATTGTTGAAAAATCAAATTTTTAAATGCTATAATCAAAATATTATAATATTGTTATATATAATGACAATTAAACTATGATAATATATTTAAAAGTTATTTCCTAACACGAAAATCGCAATTCAGCAAATTTCTCCTCAGCTGAATAACATAAAATTCCTTACTAAAAGTCTGAAATCAATAAGAATCATATCTAAAGTTAATTAAATTATCAATGCCCCAATAAAAATGAAATTTCCATAGAAAATTTTTCAATTCAGCAAAATTTTTTGTTTGCTGAATAACACAAAATTCGTTACTAAAGACCTGAAATCAATAAAATTCATTTCTAATGGTAATTAAATTATAGATGACCCAATAAAAATGCAACTTTTATAGGAAATTCATCCATTCAGCAAAATTTTTTCTTTGCTGAATAGTTCTAAAAAGACTATAATTAATATATATGAATTGTTAATGCAATAAAGTTGTGTAAACGTATTTAGAATTTGTATTTTAACACGAAACTCCTCAGCTGAATAACATAAAATTTCTTATTAATAGTTTAAAATTAATAAAAATCAATTTTAAAGGTAATTAAATTATCGATGACCGATTAAAAATGCAATGTCTATAAGAATAACCAGAATTCAGCTAATTTTTTTTTCTAATCAAAATTAAATCTTTATGAGAATAATTGCAATTTGATTTTATTAATTTTAATTTTATTAATATTAATTTTTGTTATATCAATCAGTCTTTTAGCTTTATTTGGTTCTTTATTTCATCAAAATTTTTGATTTTTAAGGAAGTTATAGCAATTTGAAGAAATGTCATCAATAAATTAATTTCAACCTGTTGTCCCCATTATCATGCATGCTTTTGCTTGCAGCTGACCATCTCTCCCTTTCGATCTCTCACTCCCTTTTACAGTTACAGAGAGAGTACAGTTACGTTACGCCATGATAATCAAAAACAAAACAAACATTGATGAGAAACACTGTGAATGGCGTTGAGTAGCGGTTTGGTTGAGAGTGGTGTGTGAAAGAGAGACAGAGAGAAGCCATGCATGCATGTGTGAATGGAATTGTTGTGAACAGCTGTCTCTTGGCAAAGTGCGAGAGAGAGTGTGTGTGTGTGTGTGTACGAAGGAGAAACCAATGAAAACAACTTCGCGTGTTATTCATTCTCCACAACAAAGTCGGCTCGTCGTCATTAGGCAAATAACAACAGTAATAGCAACAAGCAACCAATCGACTCGACCGCTGGTGCTTGTAATAAGAAAATAATATAAAATTATTGAAAATTTACAAAATTAAATAAATAAAATTAATAGAATATTAATTAATAAATATTTATATATTTTTAAAAAATATTTTTAGCCCGCCCATAACAAAAAATCCTACCTAAAAAAAATAAAGAAAAAAAAATATTTTTCAAAAATTAAAAAAAAATTAAAAGTGAGTGAATTAAAAAAAAAATCCTAAATAAAAAAATTAAATTTTTTTCAATATTGAAAAAATATCACAGTGAACAAAAAAAAACTTTAAAAAAAAAAAAATAAAAAAAATATATCGGAGTGAACCAAAAAAAAAAATCCCTTAAAACCCAAAAAATTATTTTTCGGTGTTTGTTATTCCTCCATTTAAAATTGGCAACAAGCTACGGGAGAACCGAAAAAACCACCGTGACACTAACCCATGAAATAAAAATAATAACAACAACAACCACTACTAACAGTAAAAACAAAAACTCAGTGCCAAAATACCCATCTCCACGTTCAACGAGTCGTCATCAGCAGCAACAACAACATCAGCATTGCCAATAAAGGCATATATAAAACAAAAGCAATAAAACAACAACTAACAAAAATAAAAAATACAATAACAACACGAGCAATTCATTGCTCTTGAAATATTCGAAATCGTAAAAAAAAAATTCATCAAACAAACAACGACAAATAAAAAAACAAAAACAACCACTATATATACCTTTAACAAAATTGATCGTGATATACAATTTGCAACAACAACCTAACCCAACGAGAACAAAAACTACAACAACAATAGCTGAAATTGCCTACATAACCACGTTACTACTTAAAATAAAAGGTAACAATGAAATTTTATTTGTTTTAAGAAAAAAATATTAGAATTTTTTTTAGAAAAAAAAAATGAAATTTGATGCAATTCAGCTAAGTTTTTTAGTAGCTGAATACACATTCTAAGGCTTAAGATACATTGTAGTCATCATAAAATACACATACCAAAATTTTTTTAACAATTCAGCTAAATTTTTCATTTGCTGAATAGTGTAAATAAAATTAGTAAGGATCTAAAATCGATAAATATCACTTCTAAATGTATATAAATGATGAAAATTTTAATAAAAATCAATTTTTGGTGTAAATAATCACAATTCAGCAACTTTTTACTTTGCTGAATTGATGATGACACAATAATTATTATGAAATAACCATAAAAACATGATAAGAGGAAGAAATTCTAATAAATTATCAAAGTTTAATAAGAAAAATTTCAATTCAGCAAAATTTTTCATTTGATCTTAATTTGATCATCAATTTTTCATAGAATTTCTAGTGTTACAAAATTGATAAATGTCGCACATAAGAGTAATAACATGATGAAAAATGTAATAAAAATCAATTTTTGGTAAAAAAATCACAATTCAGCAACTTTTTTCTTTGCTGAATTGATGATAACACAATAATTATAATGAAATAACCCTAAAAACCTGATATGAGGAAGAAATTCTAATAAATTATCAAATTTTAATAAGAAAAATTTGAATTCAGCAAAATTTTTCATTTGCTGAATAGTGGAAACAGAATTCCTATAGTTACAAAAATGATAAAGATTGCATCTAAAAGTAATTAAACGATGGAAAACTCAATAAAAATCAAATTTTAATGAAGTAATGCGCAATTCAGCAAACTTTTCATTTGCTGAATACATGTTTTACTCATAATTTTATTGCAATAACCTTCCAAAATTAACAGCTGACAGAAATTCTAATAAATTATCCAATTTTAATTGGAAAAGTTGCAATTCAGCAAAATTTTTACTTTGCTGAATTGCGAAATAGAGTTCACATAAATTGATACAAATCTATTCTGAATGTAGTTTAAAGATGGAAGACTTTTTAAAAATGATTTTTTATATACATAACCCTAATTTAGCAAAATTTTTCTTTGCTGAATTGATGGTAAAACAATAAATTTCATAAAACAACCCTGTAAACTTGATAAGATTAATAAATTCTACTAATTTAGCAATTTTTAAAAGTAAAAATTACAATTCAGCTAAATTTTTCTTTGCTAAATAAACGAAAAACGTAAAAAAATGTGAAATATCGTTTCATTATGTTATTAATGGTATAAAAACTTTCCGAAAATCAGATTTCTATGAAGAAAATCACAATTCAGCAAAATTTGTCTTTGCTGAATATAAGTTACACACATAATTTTAATAAAATAGCTTTAAAAATTCGTTTTTGAAGAGGAATTCTAAATAAATATCAATTTAAAATTAGAAAAATTGCAATTCAGCAAAGTTTTTCTTAGCTGAATAGGGGAAATTATATTCCTATAATACTAAAATCAATAAAAAATCATTGCTAATTTTTTTTCTTTGCTGAATTGATGGTAAAACAATAAATTTCATAAAACAACCCTGTAAACTTGATAAGATTAATAAATTCTACTAATTTAGCAATTTTTAAAAGTAAAAATTACAATTCAGCTAAATTTTTCTTTGCTAAATAAACGAAAAACGTAAAAAAATGTGAAATATCGTTTCATTATGTTATTAATGGTATAAAAACTTTCCGAAAATCAGATTTCTATGAAGAAAATCACAATTCAGCAAAATTTGTCCTTGCTGAATATAAGTTACACACATAATTTTAATAAAATAGCTTTAAAAATTCGTTTTTGAAGAGGAATTCTAATTAAATATCAATTTAAAATTAGAAAAATTGCAATTCAGCAAAGTTTTTCTTAGCTGAATAGGGGAAATTATATTCCTATAATACTAAAATCAATAACAAATCATTGCTAATAGCAATAAAATGATGAAATAATTTATAAAAATCAAATTATTATGATGCTAATCACAATTCAGCAAGGTTTTTTTTGCTGAATAGGCGAAAAAAGTTTATATTGATGCCAAAATCAGTTATTATTGTTTTCTAAAGCAATTGTATTATACAAACCTTATCAAAAATTAAATTTCTATGAAAATAATCCAAATTCAGCAAATTTTTTCTTTGCTGAATTCACAATAAAATCAAGATTTTTTGAAGAAAAACTTTCTAAATCAATACTGTAATGATTTTTAAGCAATCAAACTCTTTTTGAGTACATAAACTCCAATTCAGCTAAATGTTTCTTAGCTGAATATGCGATAAATTTGAAAATTTCCTCAATAAATATAAAATGCTCATTTATCTTTATTTAGACTAATTCAGCTAAGCATTTTTTAACCGTATAGTCATATACTACTATTACAGTTATTATTCAGCAAATTTTTTTTCAATTTAGCTGAATATCAATTATATTGTATATCTCATATTTTTTTTAAATAAAGTGGTCTATAAAAATTATTTATCGTAATTATTTTATGACAATTCAACTTTGATTTTTCTGTTGTTCTGTTTTGCTGAATACTTGGAAGAAATTATCCTAGTGTTATAAATTTTATTACAATCAAGAGTAGATAAATGTTTTGAAACGTCAATGAAAATGGAAATTTTTTTTATTAGAAAATACAATTCAGCAAATTTTTACATAGCTGAATATGTTAGAAAATATTTAATTCTTATTGCAAAGCCAATGTTTATCTTTTAAAAGGTATTCAGTTGGTATTGGTGAGCAAATATTGCTATTCAGCTACAAGAAATTTTGCTGAAACTAATTTTTTTGTAATTTTGAACGGTAATTGTTATGTGTAATAGTATTCTTATTGAAAAATATAGCGATTTTATTTAATTCCGCTACTGAAAATGCTATTCAGCAAGGGAAAACTGTTATTCAGCTGAGACAAATTTCGGTAAAATCCCAAAATCTCGTTCCTATGTTATATTAAAATATAAATTAAGACCAAATATTGCAATTCCGCTAACAAATTTTACAACTCAGCTACATAAAATCCTATTCAGCAAAGGAAACATTTTATTCAGCTGAGAAAAATGTCGTTAAAATCACAAAATTCCGTTCCTATGATATACTATAATGTATACTAGCACCAAATATTGCAATTCAGCTGAACAATTTTACAATTCAGCTATTGAAAATCCTATTCAGCAAAGTAAATATGTTATTCAGCTGAGGAAAACTTTGCTTAATTACAAAAAAAAAATGTTCCTACGAAGCGCATTTTACGTCCAAAAATTGCTATTCAGCTAAGAAAATTTGCAATTTAGCAACCTAAAAATTAGCTAAAATAATTTTAAAGATATTTAAAATGACTGCAAATATTTCTACCATTATTCTTATAACAAAATATGAAAATTTTTCGTAATTCAGCTAATGAAAATGTCATTCAGCAAAGAAAATTTACAATTCAGCTACAAAAAATAAGCTTAAAAGCATTTTAAATGGTTTTGCATGTTTGTTAACATTGTCTATAATATTCTAGTTGCAAGTGCTAGTGATTTTATCTAATTCAGCTATTGATAATGCTATTCAGCAAAGCTAAAATTATATTCAGCTAAGAAATATTGTCTTAATTTTTTTTTTAATAACCCAAAAGTTAGTTATTTAACGATTAATTAATTTACAATTCAGCTACAAAAATGCTATTCAGCAAAGAAAAAATATATTCAGCTGAGGAAAGTTTGTTTAAATTTCAATAAAAATGTACAATTTAGTTTTTCGGATATATATTGAATCATATTTTCGCCAAATATTGCTATTCAGCTAAGGAATTTTACAATTCAGCAATGGAAAATTTGCTGAATTTTAGTTTTGAACAACATTAAATGGCTGCAAATATTGCTGGCACTATTCTAATAACAAAATTGGCAACATTTTCTTTATTCAGCCACTGAAAATGTTATTCAGCAGAGGTAAAAATTCATTCAGCTGAGGAAAATTATCTCAAATTTCTTTAAAAACGTAAATTTTGGTTTTCATTTTATATTGTACTATATATTAGGACCAAATATTGCTATTCAGCTAAGAAAAATTACAATTCAGCAACCAAAAAATAGCTGAAATTAATTTTTAAGCATTTTAAATGACTAAATATTGCTGGCACTATTCTAGTAATAAAGTTTTGCGATTTTTCCTTATTCAGCTACCTTAAATGCTATTCAGCAAAGTTAAAATTTTATTCAGCTGAGAAAAATTGCCCAAAAATGCATTAAAAACGTAAAATTTGGTATTAAGTATACATTTTATGTCATATTTTGGCTATTCAGCTAAGTAAATTTACAATTCAGCAACAAAAAATAAGCTGAAAAAAAATTTAAACATTTTTAATGGGTGTATATGTTGCAAACACTATTCTAATAACAAAACATGCCCAGTTTTCTTTATTCAGCTACTGAAAATGCTATTCAGCAAAGGTAAAATTTTATTCAGCCGAGAAAAATCATCTCAAATTTCATTAAAATCATAAATTGTCGTTTTTTATATATGTTGTATATTATATTAGGGCTAAAGTTTGCTATTCAGCTAAGAAAAATTACAATTCAGCAACAAAAAAATTGGCTGAATTCACTTTTTTCGTGTGATAAAGGTTTGTTATGGTATGCCATTAGTAAAATATGTAAATTTTTTTAATTCGGCTATCGAAAATGCCATTCAGCAAAGTTTAAACATTATTCAGCAACCAAAAATCATTCGAATTTTCTAAAATTCACAGCTAAATTTCACAAGTTTCTTTAACCAAAATGTCATTCAGCAAATTATTTAAAAAAATCAGTTTATTTCCTCCTTTTGATTCATGTAGTTGAAGTTCCACAAAATATTCGAATTCAGCTATACCACATAATTACCCTATCCAGTATTGAAATTAATTTTTGTGGTATTTATCAATCATGTATGTGAGACCCTGTGATTCATAAACAAATTTTGTATTTA
>NW_026888485.1:0-99745 GCF_032173495.1 Musca vetustissima
TTTTTGCAAGGACTAACACAAGGCGTGGATTTATTAAAGAATATTTTTGCAAGGACTAACACAAGGCGTGGATTTATTAAAGAATATTTTTGCAAGGACTAACACAAGGCGTGGATTTATTAAAGAATATTTTTGCAAGGACTAACACAAGGCGTGGATTTATTAAAGAATATTTTTGCAAGGACTAACACAAGGCGTGGATTTATTAAAGAATATTTTTGCAAGGACTAACACAAGGCGTGGATTTATTAAAGAATATTTTTGCAAGGACTAACACAAGGCGTGGATTTATTAAAGAATATTTTTGCAAGGACTAACACAAGGCGTGGATTTATTAAAGAATATTTTTGCAAGGACTAACACAAGGCGTGGATTTATTAAAGAATATTTTTGCAAGGACTAACACAAGGCGTGGATTTATTAAAGAATATTTTTGCAAGGACTAACGTAGGCGAGAAAGGCGAGGATATATTAGAAATATTATTCAAGAACTAACGTAGGCGAGAAAGGCGAGGATATATTAGAAATATTATTCAAGAACTAACGTAGTGAAAGGCGAGGATATAATAGAAATATTTTTTCAAGGACTATCGCAATATTTGTAGCTATATGTATGGATCATTCAACGACTTTCCAAGGATGGGGTATAGGCATAAGCGTGGATTTTTTAAATAAGATTTAAAGGGCTTTCGAGGTATAGGATACTTTAAAACCGGTAAGGAAAGTAGTAAAGTCGGACGGGGCCGCCTATATGATACCCTTCGCAACTTTGCGTATATTCAACAGATGAATCCAACAGATAAATCGCATTTTTTAAGTAATGTGAAATTGAAAGATGAAATTGGACCCAAAAACAGGTCTTTCTGCAGCCTATACTAAATTTTTCATTTGGCCAGATATAGAGTTACTTCTTACGATGGGACAAAAACATGTAAATCAATTAAAAGCAAATATCAATCAGACAGCCGTTAATTATTTGGATAAATATCTGATAAACATGAGGAGTTTGGTGTACCATTTACTTAAAATCGGACAAAAATATATATAAAAGCCATATCGAAATGAAAACCGATTTATTCGAAACTTGTCACAGGATAGTTTATACTAATTTCAGTATGGTTTGTGCATATCGGCTACATTTACTTAAAATCGGGAGATAATATATATGGTAGCTCTATCCAAATTTGAGCCGATTTCAACAAAACTTTCCCAACTTTAGGGTCTTTGATACACCATTTATATTAAATCAGACAAAAATATATATGGGAACAATATCTGAACCGATTTTCACGAAACTACACATCATTCTAGATTTTATTCTGTACGCTATGCCAAATTTCGTGCAAATCAAAATATATATAGGGACTTTGGTACGCAAGTATATATGGGAGCTATATATAAATCTGTACCGATTTTCAGGAAACTTAACACACATCATTCTAGACCTAATTCATTACGCTGTGCCAAATTTCGTGCACATCAAAAGATATATAGGGACCGTTTACATTAAATCGGACGAAAATATACATGGGAACTATATCTAAATCTGAACCGATTTTTTCCAATTTCAGACTGACGGACGGACATTCATAAATTGACCTAGAATGTAATTCTATGCATATTCTCAAAAGGAACAATGTGTCTATGTCGTTTCCTTTTGCCTGTTACAAACATATGTACAAAGACATAATACCCTGTACCACAGTGTGGTGAAGAATATAACTATTTTTCATGGATCTATTTACTATATATTGCTCAAAGTGAGGTATTATCAACTGATACCTTCCCAATAGTTGTTAAATTGAATTGTAATTCATACTGTGTCTTAAACATGAATTATAATATCACCCACATTTCCACCATTAATTTACTCAGACGTTCTTGCTCTCATATCATTTTACACAGCAACTACGAATATCCCTTACATTCTGGCTATTTTCTAGTGTTTATCTGTCTGGTAAGTTTTTGATTCTATACAAAATTTTGAAACTCATAAGAATATCTTGAATAACATTTGAAGTGTTTCCAAGTGAATAGAAAAGTTATACAATATCTTAAAAATTGTGCCAGACTATTTGCAATAAAATAAAAAAGTCCAATGAGAAGGGACGTATGGAGACTTTTTTAATTGATTGCAAACGAATTCGAAATACATTATTTTGAAAAATTCAAATGTGTTTGTTAGAACAAATGTGATTGTTATATAAATATATCGAAAATTGGACAAACAATTCTAACAACTTTAAAATTGTTATTCATATTTACAAATTTATGCCACAATTTCTTATCTGTCACGAAGCAAACAATTTAAATTCATTTGCCGTAAATCAGGGACAGTTGTTTCATATGTCCCTATTGCTGAATGTAAGGACATGCAACATTTTCTATTTACATTTTCAACCACTAGAAAATATCGAATATTAGTTATGGGCCACAACAACAACGACAAGAAACGTATACGTGGTACTACCTCTGGTAAGGACATGTTAGAGAAGGAGAGACTCGGAGAATGGGGAAAATTGTCAAAAATACTCCAATCATCATTTAGTTTAACAATGTCTCCTCTAATATATCAAATAGAGTGAAATGAAAATCAATTTTCGAATCAAGAATTATCCTATTTACACATACACACAAATACATGAGAATGCCATGGGGATTGAATGGAAACCATAGAATTTGTTGGTAATATTATCAGGGATTGAATAGATATAATGACTTAAATTGAAATTTTGCAGGATAAAAAGAAAATATGTATATGATTTAAATTATATGAGAGGGGGAGATAATATAGATGGATCCAAAGTAGTAAAGTCGGGCTGGGCCGACTATATGATACCCTTCACCACTTTGGGTATATTCTACATATGCATCCTAACAGACGTCGCGTGTTTGTTAAATATCTATATCTGAACCGATTTCAGAGAAACTTGCCAGAGACTAATTTATATTACATCAGTACGTTGTGTCAATCGGCCTAGCTATAGATCTTTTCACGAAGCTTAGCAACATAATTCTACACTTAATTCAGTACCATATACCAAAATTCGTGCAAATCGAAAGAAATATAGTGATTTGGTGCACCAATTACATAAAATCGGACGAAAATATATATGGGAGCTACATCTAAATCTGAACCGATTTTCACGAAACTTAGCACACGTCATTCTAGACTTTATTCAGTACGCTATGACAAATTTCGTGCAAATCGAATGATTTTCAGAGACTTTGGTGCATCAATTACCTAAAATCGGATGAATATATTTGTGGGAGCTATATCTAAATCGGAACCGATTTTCACAAAACATTGCACACATCATTCTAGACTTAATTCAGTACGCTATGCCAAATTTCGTGCAAATGAAAAGATTTCCAGGGACTTTGGTGGACCATTTACCAAAAATCGTGCGAAAATATATATGGGAGTTTTATAAAAATCTGAATCGATTTTCATGAAACATAGCAAATCGAAAGATATATAGGGTCTTCGATGCACCAATTACCTTAAATCGGATGAAAATATATATGGGAGCTATATCTAAATCTGCACCGATTTTCACGAAACATTGCACACATCATTCTAGACTTAATTCAGTACGCTATGCCAAATTTCGTGCACATCGAAAGATATATAGAGACTTTGTAACACCATTTTCCTTAAATCTAAATCTGAACCGATTTTCACGAATCTTTGCACACATCATTGAACCGATATTCACGAAACTTAATACACATCATTCTAGACCTTATTCATTACGCTGTGCCAAATTTCGTGCAAATCGAGGGATATATAGAGACTTTGGTGCACTATTTACCTAAAATCGGGCGAAGATATATATGGAAGCTATATCTAAATCTGAACCGATTTCAACAAAACTTTGCACACATCATTCTGGATTTAATTCAGTACGCTATGCCAAATTCCGTGCAAATCGAAAGATATATAGTGACTTTGGTGCCCCATTTACATAAAATCGGACGAAACTATATATGGGAGCTATATCAATCAATTTCAATAGGGTTTGTCCTTGGGACAAATAAGTGTTTACAAATCGGATTATACATGCGAAAGACTTTGTTTACAATTTAACATCTACAGCCGGACGGACGAACATGCATACATCGACTCAGAAAGTGATTATATGCATATTCTCAAAAGGAACCATGGGTCTATCTCGATTATTTTTGCCTGTTACAAACATATGCACAAAGACATAGTACCCAGTACCACAGTGTGGTGAAGGGTATAACAAACAAAACAGCAGGAGAAAGAACCGCAGCTAAAGCCGAAGCAGAACCGCAGCTGTTACTTCGACCACACATCATTTCAGTTTGCGAGAAGAGAGAGAGAGAGAGAAAGAGAGTCTGCCTCAAACTTGGAAGAATGACATTGCGGTGAAGTTACCCAAAAATTGCGATTAAAAATATTATAACAACAGAGAAAACCCTGCACAACACCATATACAAAATACTGAACAACATCATATACAAAATACTAAGTCAAGTAGAAAACATTCTGAGAGATGATCAAGCTGGATTTAGACCAAATAGAAGCCACGTGGGCCAGGCCAACAACCTAAGAGTCATAATAGAACAAGTTATAGAATGGCGAACACGCCTGTACCTACTGTTAATCGATTTCAAGAAAGCTTTTGATACCAACAGACGAACTTCCCTATGGGATGCATTGAGCAAACAGGAAGTACCCCTGAAAATAATTCGAATGATAAGAGTGCTGTACGAAGATGTAGAACACTCACTTCTTCACAGCGGGAACATAAGACAACAGTTTCGCACCAACGTAGGAGTACAACAAGGATGTCCTCTGTCGTCCCTACTGTTCACAATTGTACTGAATGAAATAATAAATGAAGTCTGTTCTCAGAGAAGAGGCATAACATGGGTCTCTAACGACAGTTCGAAAACTTAGACAATGCGGATGATATCTGCCTTCTCTCACACAAGATATCCAAAATGCAGTCAAATGTAGAAGATCTGGAGAGACAACTCATGTGGTGGCCCAGAAACGATTACGTCCGCAGGGTGGTATACAAAAAGAGCTCTGTGTTTGATGCCTCAACCATGACAATTTTTTGACGAGGATGATTAGATCCATATCGGAGAAAAATTTCAGAATGTCAATCTCGTATCTACTTAACAGTATATGTATCCTGCTATGAAACAGCATATACCTATTTCGACCAGAACAAAGTTCCAGTTATGTACTTAATTGATTGATTGCCTTAAAAGTCGCTTGACTGTCTTGAGTCCACATTGACAGAAGCACCAGAGCATATTGCATGGAGTCCGACATTCGTAGTAAGAATTTTATACTAATCAACACGGCCATACGAAATTTGCGAGAATTTCAATGACCACCAGGAGCCAAAGCAGAAGTGTGCCTCTGTTAATTGCTTTTCTTATGGAACTCTCTTTCTTTGATGATTTTACTTTCCAGCATCGCATTAATCCGTTAAATTAGAATGGAAGAACTTCATGTGTTAACGAGTGATCGATTAAAGTTGGAGTTCTCTATATTCTTCTCAAGATATCTAAGCACTTCGTGTAGAGAGGTATCGAGTGATTTGCCTTTGATGTAGGCATATTGCGAATGACTGATCTTATTTAGATCGAGGGTTTTTTATTTCAAGATTCTATTTCCGTTATTTTAGTCTTTGGGTAAAGTATGTCTGGTTTTCCCTACCTTGACAATTAGAACCACCTTCATTTCCCTCCACAGACATGGTGTGATGGATAAGTTAACCCTGCTCCACTGGGGTTTGCAATATCACTGGGATCACATCTTCTGGACCCGGACAATTAAAGTATTGGAAAGTTTTAATTCCCCACATAATTTTGGATTGCTCTGATATACAACTATATATCAGATATTCTTCGTCAATTGCGCTTCGGTTCACAAGTCTTTAGAGCCTGAAAGATGAATATCCGAAAATATGCCTTCAGTCTCTAATTCAGATTTGATTCAACATTTCGTTTAACACGATATTGTATATACATATGTTAAAAATTTGGCATTCTGTTCTCTTGGAGGGTGAAAAACCACTGCTGAAACATTTCAATATAGGTTGACATAGCCCCCATATAAAGGACCCGTCCAATTTTTTGTGGTTTGAAGATTTGTTTCCGCATAATTTTAACGATGGGGCTGTATTATGGTATTTTTCGTTCTTGGGGGAGAAAAATCCTTACAAAATTTTTATGTAGGTCCACGGGCCCTAGGTAAATAAATATCTTCTTCTAAAATAATGTTTTATATAGTTCCAAGTGTTTACATAGCCATTATACAAAGTCCTCGTGTAATTGTTTGATATGTGGAGGATCCTAGTCAAGTTTTAAATCTATTTCTCGCGTTTTAAATATGCACCTTATAGTGTATAAAATCTACTCCGGTCGAACTTAACACCATTTTTATTTGATTAAGATGCTTATTATAAACTAATATTACAATCATATGTATGTGCTTTACAGCAAAAAACTTCTAAACACTCCCCTCGCAAAAAATACTTCAAAATTGAATATTATACAATAATATACAAATCATAACCCCTTAAAGGCATCTTCAAAAAACTAAAAAAAAAAACTATTCACTTCACCGTGAACAGAATCAATTCAAAACTTTACAATTATTTTTATTCAATGACAAACAAAATTTCAGCAAATCCAAAGTAACTCACAGACGTACTCTAACACGTTTACGATACAGGATAGATTTCATACTCCTTTACCTCTATTTTTGAAATCTACTTCACTGCGTGAGAAGATAAATGCAAATCCTACCGTCTATATTTCCATAACTACAAAACCGCAGCGAGACATATGTACATACATATATATGTTTGTACAATATCCTCTTACTATGTATGTATTTGTGGTGGTTTGCATTCAAATTCAAAGAGTTTATAAACGATTTAATATGATTGTCAGGCCGGAAAGGTAATGTGGCTGTGTGCGTGCGATTGTGTGTGTTTGGGTGAAAGAGAGTGTGTATCAAACATTTGTAAATGTTTCCCATATAAATATTACATAAACATTATGTTTTACCTGAAGGGATATTGTTGTACAAGTGTTCCATATATATAGGAGTGGAGTGGTGCGGGGAAAAGACAGTGGTAACCAAACAAAATACCTAAATACGGACCGAAAGTAGAATAATCGTCTTTGAATCTATCGGGACAACTACGGATAACTATTTTAATATAAACCTGTAAGGAAAGTAGTAAAGTCGGACTGGGCCGACTATATGATACCCTTCACCACTTTGTGTATATTGTACATATGTATCCTTACAATTGCATGTCAATGTTCCCTCGAAGGAACATACTCATGCCTTGATATACGCTATTCGGTACGTCACACTGTTAAACATTTTATCTCAATCAGAAACCCGTTCGAAATACATATGGAAGGTAGCTATATCTGCACCAGTATCAACAAAACGCAATAATGTCGTTCAAGTCTCAATCGAAATCTGAATCGATTTTCCCGAAACGTACCACACAGCATTCTGGACTCAATTCAGCACGCTATGCCCAATTTCATGCAAATTGGAGGATATATAGGGACTTTGCTGCACCATTTACATAAAATCGGAGGAAAGTATATATGAGAGCTATACCGAAATCTGAGCCGATTTTCTCGAAACTTACCACTCATCATTCCTGACTCAATTTAATACTCTAAGCCAAATTTCGTGCAAATCGAAGACTTTGGGGGCACCATGTACATAAAATCACCATGTACGAAAATATATATGGGAGCTATATCTAAATCTGAACCGATTTCCACGAATCTTTGAACACATCATTCTAGATTCAATTTAGCACGCCGTGCCAAATATCGTGCAAATCGGAGGATATATAGGGACTTTGGTGCACCATTTACCTTAAATCGGACCAAAAAATATATATCTATATAAATACTTGGCACACACATCGTTATAGACTTAATTCAGTACGTTGTGCAAAATTTCGTGCAAATCGAAAGGTATATAGGGACTTTGCTGCACCATTTACCTTAAATCGGGCGAAAATATGTATGGAAGCTATATCTAAATCTGAACCGATTTTTCCCTTGGGCCAAATAAATGAGCTGTGCCAAATTTCATTCATTTCGGATAATAAATGCGACCTGTACTTTGTTTACAATTTGATATGGACAGACGGACGGACTGACATGCATAAATCGACTTAGAAAGTAATTCTATGCATATTCTCAATAGGAACCTGTGTATATATCGTTTCCTTTTGCCTATTATAAACACATGCACATAGACATAATACCCTGTACCACAGTGTGGTGAAGGGTATAAAAAGGGGGTTATATGGGGACTACCCCAAAAGGGTAGGAATCTTTTCTAGGGATATTTGTTGGTATATACGGCTACAACAAACCGAATTACAGCGAATTCGCTTGAAAAACGCGTTCGAGAACCCTACACTACCAAATTGGGTGCTACCCGAAAAAATGACCTATATTTACAATTTTTAGTGGCGAGATTTACTAACAAATAAGAACTCAACGTCCTAAATTACTTCCAATTCGATCGAAAAATGCGATCAAAACCCTTAAAATACCGAAAATTAGTAGGTACCCCCTATATGGGGGTACCAGAAAAAAACCGAACTGTATTTATAATTTTATGTTGAGAGTTTTAGTATAAAACAGCAACTGAATGCAATAAAAATACAGCGAATTTAGTTGAAAAACGCTATGAAAACCCCCAAAATACTGAAATTTGGGGAGTGCCTTTATATGGGGGCTACCAGAAAAAGTGTATAGGTCCACTTTTTTATAGTTTTTAGTGGATAAATTTGGTGCACAATAAGAACCAAATGTACCACATTTCAGCGAATTTGGTTGAAAATCGCAATCAAGAACCCCAAAATACTGAAAATTGGGCGGTACACTTATATGGGAGCTATGCCTAAACGTGGACCGCTATAGACCATCTTCGTTTAGACGCTAGAGTGATTACGCTGAACAAGAATATATTGGTTGGGGAAAAGGGCCCAAATTTATTCCTCCCCAAATACGGATTGTAACTTTTATATGAGGTCTATGTGAAAACATGGACCCATATCAAGTTTTTACCCTCCAAATTTTGTGCAAATATGATTTTCATTCCCTAAGAAGCCAGAATGCCATATTACAGACACTTCGGTGGAAATCAAACATAATTAATTATTAAAGGTCCGAGGTCGTTATATATTACATATATGTTTTCGCTCTCAGAATGTCAGAATATAAAATATGTGAAAGTCTTCATGATAATATAACTTTTTTTATGCTATTCTTCTTCATATAATATTTGAAGGTCTTCTTCCCATATATGAGCTGAATGTCTTCTTCCTATAGCTGAAGGTATTTTTTTATAGAAGAACTGAAGGTATTCTTCCCATAGCTAAAGAGCTGAGGGTCTTCTTTTCATAGAAGAAGCCCTTCTTCCCGTAGAAGAGCTGAATGTCTTCTTCATAGAAGAGTTGAAGGTCTTCGTTTTGATAGAAAAGTTGAAGGTATTCTTCTTCATAGAAGAGCTTAGGATCTACTTCTTCATAGAAGAGTTGAAAGTCTTCTACTTCAGAGAAGAGCATAGGAAATTCTTCCTCATTGAAGTTCTGAAGGACTTCTTCTTCATAAAAGATCTGAAGGTCTTCTTTAAAAAAGAGCTGATGGTACTCTTCTTCTTCATAGAAGAGCTGAAGGTCTTCTTCTTCATAGAAAAGCTGAAGGTCTTCTTCTTCATAGAAGAGCTGAAGGTCTTCTTCTTCATAGAAGAGCTGAAGGTCTTCTTCTCCATAGAAGAGCTGAAGGTCTTCTTCTTCATAGAAGAGCTGAAGGTCTTCTTCTTCATAGAAGAGCTGAAGGTCTTCTTCTTCATAGAAGAGCTGAAGGTCTTCTTCTTCATAGAAGAACTGAAGGACTTCTTCTTAGAAGAGCTGAAGGTCTTCTTCTTCATAGAAGAGCTGGAGGTCTTCTTCTTCATAGAAGAGCTGAAGGTCTTCTTCTTCTTCATAGAAGAGCTGAACGTCTTCTTCTTCATAGAAGAGCTGAATGTCTTCCTCTTCTTCATAGATGAGCTGAAGGTATTCTTCTTCTTCATAGAAGAGCTGAAAGTCTTCTTTTTCTTCATAGAGGAGCTGAAGGTCTTCTTCTTCATAGAAGAGCTGAAGGTCTTCTTCATACAAGAGCGATTGACACGAATTTTTTCGCAACGTATCAAATTGAGACTAGAATGAAGTTATTGTGTGTTTTTTTTTTTTTTTGAAGTGGTGAATGGGAATCTGATAGGGATTAGGTATAGCGTGTATTCAGTTTGATTTAAATCGATTATATAAATTTGTCCCATTGTACTAAGTTTCATATAGTCGACCCGTCCGACTTTACTACTTTCCTTGCTGGTTTATTATGAATCTTATTTAAACACTTTCCCCAAAAATACCCCCTCAAATCACTGTAAAATATTTAAAATTTGCTTAGTTGCTGTGCCGTCTAATATGCATGTCTAGTTAGTTATATTCCATACAATTTCATCTTGAGAATCACCATATGTGATATGATTCCATTCATTCCAAAGAATCTCTACAATTGTCCGTAAATTCATTTCAAAATTTACAGAGAAGAGAATGTGACAGAACAAATGAACATACAAATAAATATACAAAGACGACATCAATGTATGTATGTATGAGTATGTACAACAAGAGCAACAAAATATTTATGTAAACCATACCAACATTTATTTTGTATTGCTCACTTGATTTCAAAAGTGAATTGTCCTGCGAGGAGAAGAGCGAGAGTGAAGAGGAGGAGAGAGGGAAGCATGTCATCCTTTTGCGCAAAAATTCCATCCTTTGGCGAAGAAACCTTATCATAATGAATGTTGCTTTACATTTCCACGCCACAAAGATACACACACGCATACACCTCTGCACCATCACCACAATGTAAATTTTCCACACATATTTCTCCTTTAACGGCATCTTTCAACGTGAGCTGATAGGTATCATCTCCATTTCTTCTCCATCGTCGTCGTCAATTGTCCGCAATGGGGTTATTTAGTTAAACGAATGTTTCGAGTGTGTGTTTGTGTGTGCGTATATTGCTGATCCTGGGCACGTGTATTTTGTCGCATTGATATGTGTGTTGAGGGGTATCCTACTGCCATGTGTTTAACCAGAACCTTGAATCCCTTTGAAATATCTCTATGCTGGGCGATATCTTCAAATGCCACCAACTGTGGACTCACATGATGACATCTTGAAGAAGTTGTTGAAATTGTTTTACATAACGTTGACAGATTTAACAATGCCAAGAATTTCCATTGAGGGACCAATAATGTGCATCATATTAGCTGGATTAGATTTTAAGCAGGTTGAAAGCGAATAATTTACGGGAATTACATGGGACATTATTTGGGCGAGGGAGTGAATACCTTTTTGACATGTGGTGTTGAGTTGTGGGCTAAAGTGATAGCTTTCGTATTTCTGTGACATTTATATGTGATGAAGTAAGTTGTAAGAGCACGGGCAGTGATTTTCAAGGCAGAAAAATGTTGCATGAAATTCATAATTTGGCCAACAAAGAAGGTAATTGCTTTGGTAACGTTAAGGCCTCGAAAAAAACGAATTGTGAAACAAAAAATATCTGGAAGTTTGACACAAAAGTAAAAGGTTATCCATTTTGTGGTTTCAAAAGCATGGAACTGGAATTCGACATTTGTCAAACTATGCTGGCTAAACCAATTTTGTGAAAATCTGACATTGACTGAAAGGCCCACAAATTATAAAAAAACGGGCCACAATTCCTTTTCGATTATGGTTTACATAAACACATTAATAAATAAAAGTGTATTAGAAGCGTAACTTTACAAAATCACTGATTGGGAATATCTTGAAGAATATGTTCTTTGAAGATGCCACAAAATGAAGGCAATTCCAAAATTGAAAATTTCTGAAAAAGGAAATGATGTATAATTGTCAAATTACAGTCACTTCATTGACAATATGTATTGTTCTATGAGGGCTACTCCGAAATATATGCCAATATTGATACTTTTTGGTAGGGAAAGAGGTACGAATGTTAACAATATGCGACACAAAATTTATTCCGGGGTACTAATGCACCAATTCTGTTTTGGGCGTCCTTGGACTACGAAAATACCGTTGGTTTTTCTGGGTCACTTCGTAAATTTGTTTTATAACGGTAAATGTAGAGAAAAACGTGGTATCATAGATTTTCAATTTTAAACGGGAATAAATTCTTTTCTTTCTAACGGATTTCTGTTATTATTTTTATACCATCCACCATAGTATGGAGGGTATACAGTATTTTTCGGTTAATTGATCATCAAAATTTGCACAAATTTTCGTTCAATTAACCGAGGAACCAATTATCCGAACCCGCTTAATTGAATAGTTTGTTCAATTACAGTAATCGCGTATAATTGGAACTGCTAATGATTTAAAAAAAATCCAATGTCAAATACAAATTACGCTTTCTCGAAGTTTTTCCTTAGCAATAAACATATGTTTTGTATTAGTAAAGATGCCACCTAGTCTTTTTCACAAATTATGTCAAATATGTATGTAAAAAACTGGCAGATTATTTTTCAATTATTATTGTGCAATTAACCGGTGAAAAGAAAAGGAAATTTATTTTTGATGACATGAATTTTGAACCAATTAAGCGGGAAAATCAATTAACAGGGTTTAATTATCCGAGAAAATTTCCATGTATTTTCCTATGAAATATTTTTTGCCCCATCATGTGGTTCAATTAAGCGTGGAAATCAATGAACCGTAGGATCAATAAACCGAAAAATAGTGTAGTACCAAATTTAGTACTTTTCATACATATAAGTACGAATTTCTAAAATGGAGCATCTACGTCCTTCTAACTTTCCATCAGTGAACCACACCCAAAATTTCAAAATTCTAACTCTTCCTCTTTGTCTACCCTTAATTCGGGGTCAATGACCTTTAATTCAGGTCAAATGATGGCCTTTAATCCGGGACCCTTAATCCTGATTAAGGCTTATTCCGAATTAAGGGTTAATCCGGATTAAGCCTTCATCCTGGGTCAAGGTCCCTTAATCCAGGGTCAAGGGACTTAATCCGGATTAAGCCTTAATCCGGATTAGGTGGCCCTTAATCTTAAGGGATTAAGTGTCTCGTAATCCGGATTAAGTGTCTCTTAATCCGGATTAAGGGGCACTTAATCCGGATTAAGCGTTAAGGCTTAATCCGATTTAAGGGTCCTTGACCCCGGATTGGTACTATTTGCATTAAGTTCAGCGTAAAAAGATTGAATTCTTAAAAATAGGAATTAGGATTACTATTGGAGTACAGGATTGAGGTACTTATGTGTACTAAAATGGCCATCATTTAACCGGAATTAAAGGTCATTGACCCCGAATTAAGCGTAGACAAATGGGAATAGCTAGAATTCTAAAATTTCGGATTAAAGGACACTTAATCCGGATTAAGGGTCATAGATCCAGGATTAAGGCTTAATCCGGATTAAGGGTCCTTGACCCAGGATTAAGGGACATTTAATCTGGACTAAGTGGCCCTTAATCCGGATTAAGTGTCTCTTAATCCGGATTAAGCCTTAATCCTGGGTCAAGGAACCTTATTCCGGATTAAGTGGCCCTTAATCCGGATTAGGCCTTAATCCTTAGTCAAGGACCCTTAATCCGGATTAAGCCTTAATTCTGGGTCAAGGACCCTAAACCGGATTAAGGGACACTTAATCCGGATTAAGGGGCACTTAATCCGGATTAAGTGTCCCTTAATCATTTAACCGGAATTAAAGGTCATTGACCCCGAATTAAGCGTAGACAAAGGGGAAGAGCTAGAATTCTAAATTTCCGGATTAAAGGACACTTAATCCGGAGTAAGGGTCTTAGATCCAGGATTAAGGCTTAATCCGGATTAAGGGTCCTTGACCCAGGATTAAGGGACATTTAATCTGGATTAAGTGGCCCTTAATCCGGATTAAGTGTCTCTTAATCCGGATTAAGCCTTAATCCTGGGTCAAGGAACCTTAATCCGGATTAAGTGGCCCTTAATCCGGATTAAGCCTTAATCCTTAGTCAAGGACCCTTAATCCGGATTAAGCCTTAATTCTGGGTCAAGGACCCTAAACCGGATTAAGGGGCACTTAATCCGGATTAAGTGTCCCTTAATCATTTAACCGGAATTAAAGGTCATTGACCCCGAATTAAGCGTAGACAAAGGGGAAGAGCTAGAATTCTAAAATTCCGGATTAAAGGACTCTTAATGCGGAGTAAGGGTCATAGACCCAGGATTAAGGCTTAAGGGACATTTAATCCGGATTAAGGGTTAATCCGGATTAACTGTCTCTTAATCCGGACTAAGTGTCTCTTAATCCGGATTAAGTGTCCCTTAATCCGGTTTAGGGTCCTTGACCTAGAATTAAGGCTTAATCCGGATTAAGGATTAAGGCTTAATCCGGTTTAAGGGCCACTTAATGCGGATTAAGATTCCTTGACCCAGGATTAAGGCTTAATCCGGATTAAGGGTACCTGACCCCGGCTTAATCCGGATTAAGATACAGTTAACCCGGATTAACTGTCTCTTAATCCGGGTTAACCCTTAATCCGGATTAAGCCTTAATCCTGGGACAAGGAACCTTAATCTAATCCAGGCTTAAGGCTTAATCCGGATTAAGGGTACCTGACCCCGGCTTAATCCGGATTAAGATACAGTTAACCCGGATTAAGAGACAGTTAATCCGGATTAACCCTTAATCCGGATTAAGCCTTAATCCTGGGACAAGGAACCTTAATCTAATCCGGATTAAGGGACATTTAATCCGGACATTTAATCCGGCTTAATCCGGATTAAGATACAGTTAACCCGGATTAAGAGACAGTTAATCCGGATTAACCCTTAATCCGGATTAAGCCTTAATCCTGGGACAAGGAACCTTAATCTAATCCGGATTAAGGGACATTTAATCCGGATTAAATGTCCCTTAATCCGGATTAGATTAAGGTTCCTTGACCCAGGATTAAGGCTTAATCCGGATTAAGGGTTAATCCGGATTAAATGTCTCTTAATCCGGGTTAACTGTATCTTAATCCGGATTAAGCGAGGGTCAGGTACCCTTAATCCGGATTTAGCCTTAATCCTGGATTAGATTAAGGTTCCTTGTCCCAGGATTAAGGCTTAATCCGGATTAAGGGTTAATCCGGATTAAGTGTCTCTTAATCCGGGTTAACTGTATCTTAATCCGGAGTAAGCCGGGGTCAGGTACCCTTAATCCGGATTAAGCCTTAATCCTGGGACAAGGAACCTTAATCTAATCCAGGATTAAGGCTTAATCCGGATTAAGGGTACCTGACCCCGGCTTAATCCGGATTAAGATACAGTTAACCCGGATTAAGAGACAGTTAATCCGGATTAAGCCTTAATCCTGGGTCAAGGAATCTTAATCCGCATTAAGTGGCCCTTAATCCGGATTAAGCCTTAATCGTTAATCCGGATTAAGCCTTAATCCTTAATCCGGATTAAGCCTTAATTCTAGGTCAAGGACCCTAAACCGGATTAAGGGACACTTAATCCGGATTAAGAGACACTAAATCCGGATTAAGAGACAGTTAATCCGGATTAACCCTTAATCCGGATTAAATGTCCCTTAAGCCTTAATCCTGGGTCTATGACCCTTACTCCGGATTAAGAGTCCTTTAATCCGGAATTTTAGAATTCTAGCTCTTCCCCTTTGTCTACGCTTAATTCGGGGTCAATGACCTTTAATTCCGGTTAAATGATTAAGGGACACTTAATCCGGATTAAGTGCCCCTTAATCCGGTTTAGGGTCCTTGACCCAGAATTAAGGCTTAATCCGGATTAAGGGTCCTTGACTAAGGATTAAGGCTTAATCCGGATTAAGGGCCACTTAATCCGGATTAAGGTTCCTTGACCCAGGATTAAGGCTTAATCCGGATTAAGAGACACTTAATCCGGATTAAGGGCCACTTAATCCAGATTAAATGTCCCTCAATCCGGGGTCAAGGACCCTTAATCCGGGTTAAGCCTTAATTCGGGGCCAAGGACCCTTAATCCGGATAAAGTGGACCTTAATTAATTAATTAAGGGATACTTAATCCGGATTAAGGGACACTTAATTCGGATTAAGGCTTAATCCGGTTTAAGGGTCCTTGACCCTGGATTAAGGCATTTAATTGTAATCCTAATTCCTATTTTTAAGTATTCAATCTCAATCTAAAATGGAGCATCTACATCCTTCCATCAGTGAACCACATCCAAAAGTTCAGAATTCTAGCTCTTCCCCTTTGTATACCGTTAATTCGGGGTTAATGACCTTTAAATGACGGCCTTTAATCCGGGGCTTTAATACGGGATTAAATGACCCTTAATCCGGATTAAGCCTTAATCCAGGGTCAAGGACCCTCAATCCGGGTTCAAGGACCCTTAATCCGGAGTAGCCTTAATCCTGGGTCAAGGACCCTTAATCCGGATTAAGGTACTTGACCCCGGCTTAATCCGGATTAAGAGACACTTAATCTGGATTAAGAGACTCTTAATACGGTTTAAGGCTTAATCCGGTTGAAGGGTCCTTGACCCCGGCTTAATCCGGATTAAGAGACGCTTAATCTGGATTAAGCCGGGGTCAAGTACTTTAATCCGGATTAAGGGCCACTTAATCCGGATTAAGGAACACTTAATACGGATTAAGTGTCCTTGACCCTGGATTAAGGCGTAATCCGGGTTAAGGGTCATTTAATCCTGTATTAAGACTTACTCCAAATTTAGGGTAATTGACCCCGGATTAAAGGCCATCATTTAACCTGAATTAAAGGTCATTGACCCCGAATTAAGGGTAGACAAAGGGGAAGAGCTACAATTTTGAAATTTTGGGTGTGGTTCACTGATGGAAAGTTAGAAGGATGTAGATGCTCCATTTTAGAAATTCGGTTAATTGACCCTACGGTTATTTGATTTCCACGCTTAATTGAACCACATGAAGGGGCAAGAAATATTACATAGGAAAATACATGTAAATTTTCTCGGATAATGCCACTTAATCCGGATTTAAGGGCCACTTAATCCGGATTAAGGGACATTTTATCCGGATTAAGGCTTAATCCGGATTAAGATACACTTAATCCGGATTAAGGGCCACTTAATCCAGAATTAACCCTTAATCCGGATTAAGCCGTAATCCTGGGTCAAGGACACTTAATCCTGGGTCAAGGACCCTTAATCCGGATTAAGCCTTAATCCGGATTAAATCTCCCTTCATCCGGATTAAATGTCCCTTAATCCGGATTAGATTAAGGTTCCTTGACCCAGGATTAAGGGTTAATCCGGATTAAGTGTCTCTTAATCCGGTTTAATTGTCTCTAAATCCGGATTATGCCGGGGATTAAGGCTTAATCCGGATTAAAGGCCCTTGACCCAGGATTAAGGCTTAATTTAATCCGGATTAAGGCTTAATCCGAATTAAGTGGCCCTTAATCCGGATTAAGTGGCCCTTTATCCGGTTTAAATGTCCCTTAATCCTGGGTCAAGGACCCATAATCCGGATTGAGCCTTAATCCTGGGTCTATGACCCTTACTCCGGATTAAGAGTCCTTTAATCCGGAATTTTAGAATTCTAGCTCTTCCCCTTTGTCTACCCTTAATTCGGGGTCAATGACCTTTAATTTGGGTTAAATGATGGCCATTTAGTAAACATAAGTACCTCAATCCTGTACTCCAATAGTAATCCTAATTCCTATTTTTAAGTATTCAATCTCTTTACGCTGAACTTAATGCAAATAATACCAAATTTAGTACTTTTCATACACATAAGTACGAATTTCTAAAATGGAGCATCTACATCCTTCTAACTTTCCATCAGTGAACCACATCCAAAATTTCAGAATTCTAGCTCTTCCCTTTTGTCTACCCTTAATTCGGGGTCAATGACCTTTAACTCGGGTTAAATGACGGCAATTAATCCGGGGTCAATGACCCTAAATTTGGAGTAAGCCTTAATACGGGATTAAATGACCCTTAACCCGGATTAAGCCTTAATCCAGGGTCAAGGACCCTCAATCCGGGGTCAAGGTCCCTTAATCCGGATAAAGTGGGCCTTAATCCGGACAAAGTAAGCCTTAATCCGGATTAAGTATCCCTTAATCCGGATTAAGTATCCCTTAATCCGGATTAAAGACCACTTAATCCGGAATTAGGGACATTTAATCCGGATTAAGGCTTAATCCGGATTAAGGGTCCTAGACCCTGGATTAAGGTTCCTTGACCCAGGATTAAGGCTTAATCCGGATTAAGGATTAATACGGATTAAGTGTCTCTTAATCCGGGTTAAGTGTCTCTTAATCCGGATTAAGCCGGGGTCAAGTACCATTAATCCGGATTAAGTGTCCCTTAATCCGGATTAAGTGTCCCTTAATCCGGATTAAGTGTCCCTTAATCCGGTTTAGGGTCCTTGACCCAGGATTAAGGCTTAATCCGGATTAAGGGCCCTTGACCCAAGATTAAGGCTTAATCCGGATTAAGGCTTGGAAATATGAACATTAAGGGTACGAAAAGTATAGTTTCGTCCAAAGAACCAAATTGAAGCCGATTGGTTTTATATAGGGACTATGCCAAAAAGCAGGCCGATATAGTCATTCTCGAACAAAGGACGAATGATAACGACAGATGGATGAATCGACTAAATCACCTTACAATTCCATACATAGGGTATAAACGGAAAATTGCGAGTATAGCATATCCCCCTACTATGGTGGAATACGGGTATATGGAGGTAACCCCCAAAACCGGAACAAATCAGATAATTATTTTAATATAAACCAGCAAGGAAAGTAGTAAAGTGGCCAGCATGCAGACAAAAGACGACTCTATGCAAAATTTTAGCGTTCTATCTCAATTCGTTTAGACGCTAGAGTGATAACAACAGACAGACGGACAGACGGTCATGCTTAGATCGTCATAGAATTTTATGCTGATCAAGAATATATATACTTTATAGGGTCAGAAATGATTATTTCGATGCGTTACAAAAGGAAAAACAAAACTAATATACCCTCCATACTATGGTGGATGGTATAAAAATAATAACAGAAATCCGTTAGAAAGAAAAGAATTTATTCCCGTTTAAAATTGAAAATCTGTGATACCACGTTTTTCTCTACATTTACCGTTATAAAACAAATTTACGATGTGACCCAGAAAAATCAACGGTATTTTCGTAGTCCAAGGACTCCAAAACAGAATTGGTGCATTAGTACCCCGGAATAAATTTTGTGTCGCATATTGTTAACATTCGTACCTCTTTCCCTACCAAAAAGTATCAATATTGGCATATATTTCGGAGTAGCCCTCATAGAACAATACATATTGTCAATGAAGTGACTGCAATTTGACAATTATTCATTTCCTTTAGATTTTCAATGTAATTGCCTTCATTGATCTTCAGAACCCGATATTCCGAGGTAAAGTTCCGCTTCTCCGAATCGCAGTTGAACCATTTGAGAGTAGTGTGTAATTAAATATGGCCGTAAATTCGGTTTAGGCCTTAATCGGAGGTCAGTGACTCTTAATCCGGGGTCAATGACCCTTAATCCGGATTAAGGGTCAATCCGCGGTCAATGTCCTTTAATCCGGATTAAGCCTTAATCTGAGATAAATGACCCTTAATCCGCATTAAACAAATCCGGGTTAAGCCTTAATCTGGGGTCAATGACCCTTAATCCATATTATGCCTTAATCAGGGTTCAATGAGCCTTATCCGGATTAAGCCTTAATCCGGGGTCAATGGCCCTTAACCCGGGGTCAATTAATCCTTATCCCTATCGCTGAAATATCCTGCGGAAGATATCGAGATAAAAAACTAGAACTTAAGGTTCGATAATGAACTGTATATGAACTATAACCCGCATTTAGGCCTAGCCCCTCTGTGGGAGGTACCAGATGGAGTGGACCAATATTCCCCATCTTCGAACTTGAACTAAGTTTGGAAGAAATAATAAGATGGGTAAAGTTTGAATGAAAACAAATTTGGGGCCTAGAATCAATATTTCGATAAGCCTCATTTTCACCGTGTCAAAGTGTGTACACCCTCATTAGCCATAAGGCTGAGGGTATAATTATCCATTAAAAATTTCTGAAATTTGTATCATGGTTTACATAATCGATTTGTAGAAATGTCGGTATGAGCCCACTTTTTGGTATTTTCCCTATATTTTCATTTCAAATATCTGTCAGTATATCTATGGTGGAGGGTATTCAAAGTTCGGCCCGGCCGAACTTTACGCTTTTTCACTTGTTTTCTTTCGAAGAGTAGAGTTTTTCCTTTCAAACAAGAGATATATTTGGTAAATCGGCTGAGGATTGGCTGAGCAACAGTAGTTGAAATGTGAAAAAATACGCATAAAAACAATGTTTTCTTCGGACTATACGATTAATTTATGATATCAAGCCGTATAAGTTTTGCTGTATTACGGGGTAAAAAATTAAATAAGTTTTCGAAAGTGAACAATATCCCCTGGTACCTCACCTACAATCTGTCACAATTATTAAAAACAATCCTAATCCTTAATCCTTTTTCGAATTACGGCTCTCGAAGGTTGGCACTCCCGATGACGTTCTCGGAGGTTGGTAGCAGAATGCAGCCCGACGGCACTTGGAGTTTGGCGTCAGCAAGGCTTGTCAGTTTCTGCCGAAGGCTCTTTTTTCATTCCCATTCGGTCAGACAGCGATTTCTACTAGTAGACAAGGGCAGGATTTTTCAACCCCACTTGGTCAGACAGGACTACCACTGGCACTGGTAACCGAGGGCTTGTTTTTCAACCCAACTCGACTAGCCAGTAAATTACACTAACTACTTCCACAGCCAAGGTCTCGTTTTCCAACCGCATTTGACTCGGTAAATCATCTACAGCTACTGCCCCGATCATCATTTCATTTCAAAATTGCCATTTATTTAGAAAATTAAGGCAGGATACTGGGTATACTTAAGGTAATTTTTCAAGACTTTCAATGGGCTGGTAAATCAATACCAATGCTTGTTAAGGTTTGTAACTTTACATATATAGAATTGAAGATTTAAACGAGAAGAAAAATAATTTACAAACAAATTTTGTTATTATTTTGTTGTTGTTTTTTTTGTAATTAAAGAAAAGTCCTTATTTTTGATGGCGGGTATGATAACTCCTCACTGGAACATCGGAATCCGAAAATTCCAACGGTGTTAGAAAGAGTACATGTCTGGCTCTCGTATGAACTAGGATTATTGACTTCGCTCTAAAATTAACAAAATGGCGGACCTTTGAAAATATTTTTGGAAAATCGCCGATTTTTTACCAAAACCCAAGTCAAAAAATAAGGAAGATCTTCACCGATTTGCTTTATCCTAGTTCATACGATAGCTACACACTCACAGAGAAACGTGTAAAAATTTTAAGTCGATTGGGTTATTAGTTTTTGAGTTATCGTGCCCGCCATTCGCAAAAAATGTTTAGAGAAAAACGCGTTTAAAGTTTGAGAAGCACTTCAGCCGTCACTTGATGCTGACACAATAAATCGGCTATATCTTCAAGACTTCTTGAGAATTTCATTTGAAATTTTGTAGGGACATTCTTTAATTAGTGTAGATTCGCATAATATCTACAAAATTTTTGACCCCGTGAATGGGGGGGGGGGGTCCCCTTAATGACTGCAGTATAAGCATATTTCTATAAATAAACATTCTCCTATGTCATATGGCTTACAACTTAAATCTATTCTAGTGCCGCATTTAGTCACTTAAATTTATAATGTCTTAACAATGATAAAAAGATCAATCTGCACACAGGCTCAACATCAGCGTCAAATCGGTGGTACCTTCGATGGTAATATATTAGCTGGTCATCTTCATAGAGAATTCTTTCATCTCGCAACTTAAGCAACGCTGCAGGCGGCAGGTGTTTCCTTCTAAGGATGGCGGGGAGTTCCTCGTTGTACTCCAGGAAATGGTCCACTATTCTATTCTCTTCGCTGTAGATTTGGGTTTGTCCTTAAAGACCACAAATACACATTTTCCAACATTGAGATTGAGCCCCCATTTTTATACCCTTCACCACACTGTGGTACAGGGTATTATGTCTTTGTGCATATGTTTGTAACAGGCAAATGGAAACGAGATAGACACATGGTTCCTTTTGAGAATATGCATAGAATCACTTTCTGAGTCGATTTATGCATGTCCGTCCGTCCGTCTGTAGATGTTAAATTGTAAACAAAGTACAGGTCGCATTTATGATCCGATTTCGATGAAATTTGGCACAAGTCACTTATTTGGCCCAAGGACGAACCCTATTGAAATTGGGAAAAATCGGTTCAGATTTAGATATAGCTCCCATATATATTTTTGTCCGATTTAAGGTAAATGGTGCACCAAAATCCCTATATATCTTTCGATTTGCACGAAATTTGGCACAGAGTAGTGAATTAGGTCCAGAATGATGCGTGCTAAGTTTCGTGAAAATCGGTTCAGATTTAGATATAGCTCCAATATATCGTTTTCTCCGATTTTATGTAAATGATGCACCAAAGTCCCTATATACCTTTCGATTTGCATAAAATTTGGCACAGCGTACTGTATTAAGTCTGGAATGACGTGTGCCAAGTTTCGAGAAAGTCGGGTCAGATTTATATATAGCTCCCATATATATTTACGTCCGATTTAAGGTAAATGGGTATCCAAAGTCCCATATATCTTTAGATTTGCACGAAATTTGGCATAGGGTACTGAATTGGGTCCAGAATGATGTGTGTTAAGTTTCGTGAAAATCGGTTCAGATTTAGATATAGCTCCAATATATATTTTCGTCAGATTTAACGTAAATTGTGCACTAAAGACCCAAAGGTTGGCCGACCCGTACACAATTTTGTACAATGTAATGAAGTTACTATAATCTTTCGTGTGTCAAGTTTTCTTGAAATTGGTTCAGATTTACATATATCTCCTATACTTTCGTCCGATTTTAAGTAAAGGTCTACTAAAGACCCATAGCTAGGCCGATTGGCAAAACGTACTGAAATTAATATAAATTTATCTCGGGCAAGTTTCTTTGAAATCGGCTCAGATTTAGATATAGCATAGCTTCCATATATAATTTCGACCTATTCATGTTGATTGTAAACCTAATAATAAATGGGTGCCTGATTGATGTAACATTTTAATCAGTGAAGCATACCAAATAGCGTGCGTAAAGTTTGCTTAAAATATGTAAAGATAAATATGTAGAATGTCAACAAAGTGGTGAAGGGTATCATATAGCCGGCGTAGTCCGACTTTACTACTTTCCTTACTGGTTTAAAATAGTTATGAAGTGTTTCCATGTACACGTTCCGCCTTCTTTCCACGGTGCTTCCAAAGCGTCCTTGTAATGCCAATGGCACATCATCAGCATACGTTAGCAGCATTCCTTCTTCAGGTGGTCCTCGTATTTCACAGATGAACAAGTTGTACAGCACTGGTCCAGGTAGAGATCCTTGTGGTACCCCTGCCTTGACTGGACGCTGCTCAGACAGCTTGTCCTCGACTCGTACTCGAAAGACTCCAACATTAAGGAAACTTGCCACCATACGACAAGTTTGTAAATCGAAGCCAAACGATTCCATTTGGTATAAAATACCTGTCGGTGGTAGCCTGAGCACTTCAATGCCGGTGTGTTTTGTTTTCATCAGAGTAATACCTTATAGTGTTGACCGTTGCCGCCAGGGGTTCCATACATAGTAGACCTATATTAGTTTATTGCTTTCTTAATAGAGGCTGTTGATTCCATTCAAGCGTCATTATGCTTATGCTATGGACAGATTTTCTTGAGGTGTGTTCAATACATCTTTTGTATGTATTGCAGGTTGGTTATGTTCCACATCACTATGTTCCCTATGGTATTGGACCAGAATATTCTGCATATGATCCTGAAGCATTTGTTTATGAATATCTGTTGTTTTTACGGTATGTTGTTCGACACCAGGTTTTATTGCCGTATATAATGCTTCGAATATTTTAAGCCTAATGACTGTATTGGATTATTAGAGAGAAAACAGATAATCTAAGCCTTCGAGTTGACGTCAGAGACCACATGCTATGCCTCTTCTCTTGGAGCAGACTTCATTCATTATTTCATATAGGACAATTGTGGACAGAAGGCAGACAGAGTAAATTTTTTGTTTGCCTCTGAATCAACGTACATCCTTCTTTTTTCGCTTTTTTGTTCATATGGCAGTTCTTCACTTATGATTGCCAGGATGTTGGCTTGGTCAACATAGCCTCTATTTGGTCTGAAGCCAGGCTTTTCACATGTGACATCATTGCAGAAAAATGTAAATGTTGGCCTATTTTTTGGCATAGTCTTCGAATTAAGTTTCCTTCTTATTTTCTGTATTTCCCACTAAAGTGTATGTAATGCGGGTTGTGTGAGGAAAAAAAATAAATTTGAAGATATTGTTGAATGTAGGATCATGTTCTTACTTAGTTTTCATATAAAGATAGCACCTTAAATTGGATACTTTGATGATTTTGTACACGCTACCCAATCGAATTGATTCCTACAATACTATCAACATAAGCAAACTTTTTAAAGTATCCACTACATACCGGTAGCCCCATTTTACAGTATTTTTAGGATTTTGAACACGGTTGACTTTAACTTAATATTTTGGAATCTCATTTTCTAAAATTTAATGTACTGCAAGAAAAAAATTGAGACAACCTAGACATCCTTCCTTATTCTACCATGATCCAGTATTTTTAAATGAAATATCTACAATATACATTCATATGGTAGCTTCCTATTTTTTCATTTTCTTTAAAAATACAAGTTTTCCCAAAAACAAAGTTTAGACTATTACAACAATAACCCAATCTTAACTGATAGAAAAACTCACATATGCCAGACTTATAAGTAAATAATTCCATTTCTTTTTTTTGGCAATGCAATCGGATTAATTGTTGTTATGGCTTCGTTAAAAATACATTTCGTATTTTCTATAAATTGTTTTCAATTTTTTTTTTTTTTTTTTTGAGAAACTAGTCAAATATTCCTTTGGGCTGTCCAACACTTACATAGCTTCCCAGTAGCGTTTTTTTGGGTAAATTTACATGCAATCGAAATAACACCATACTGTCGACATTTGCCGACACCCAACACCCACAGCAACAATAAAAATATCGATTTGTGCGGTGTAATGCACTTTCAAAGGGAATCGGTTTTCAATAGACAGGTTTATGGTCATCCCAATAAAAAAATGAGAAAAAACAACATGGCATAACAATAGTTTAGACAGACATATAAAAACGCTAGTCCCTGTATTTATTGATGATGTAAAGGGGACAGTGGGAAGATAAAGTTATCGTGGTATATATTTTTTTAGAAAATACGAATAAAAAATTAGCAGTTAATTTTTTTAAATTTATTCAACGGTCTCTTCACCCTCCAAGAACTTGGAATGCAAAATTTCGTCGGCTTCAATGGGGGGAATTTGGCGGGACGATTTTTATGATATGATAAATATGAATTTCTAGGCATGTACCTTTATCGAAATTTATATCAAATCTTTGCCGCATATCGAACACTTTCTGCAGATGTGTTATTCTCCCAGAGCCTGTTTTTATACCCTCCACCATAAGGTGGAGTGTATATAGAATTTGTAATTTCGTTTGGAACATCTCTGTCAAAGAATCGACCTATATCGAAGATGTTGTTGTCAACAAAATTTTTACCCCCTAAGAAATCGCATTTCAAAGTTTTGCATACAGAATTGTAAACTCCTCGGAATGGTAAGCTTCACCCCACTTATGGTAGAGGGTATACAAATCCCAGGATCTTCAGGACATCAAGGAAGTCTATACGTCTTGGTCTTTAGCTCGTATATATTGAGTCGCTGGGTTTAAATTTTCTATGTCATTTAGCTTGTCTATGTCGAGAATCCCTAACCTTCAGTTCATATGTATAGATATATTTCCTTTCCGGTCGTTTGATTAGTTTCACTGGCCTCCAGATCTACTAGGTTAGGTCAGGTTTGGGGATGTGCAGTCACATGTGTGACTGCAACACTCTGAGACCGGTTAGGTCCGTTGTGATCATCCACAAGAAGAGATACAGCGAAGAGAAGAGACCAAAGACAGATCTGTAGGGGAGAGAAGATTAGTAAGTTAAAGGAGTGAAGAATGAATGAAGGTCGATGGTTCTATGAGTCAGACAGAAAAAGTGTTACGTGACAAGGTTGTTGAGAAGAAACTGAGACCCGGTAGAAAATGAGCACCCATTAGTCTGTGTCGTCTGTAAGCCAGGGCTGGGCAATGACAGAGGAGATGCTCAATTGTCTCCGTCTCCTCCTCGTCAAAACAGAGTCTACAGTAATCAGTTGCATCAAGATCTCTTTTACTAGTAAAAGCCCTGATGTTGCAGTGACCAGTGATGATTCCCGTCATCACTCTAATTTCAGCTTTGCTCAGGTTCAATAGTGAGTGCGTTCATTTGGTAGACAGAGTCGGCCAAATTGATCTTGACACGTTGCACCTAGGTTCGTTGTGCCAAAGTTCGCAGGCTGTTTCGTCAAAGAATGCCTCAAAATTCCTATAGAAAAGACATATGGGTGGTTTGATTGAGTCATCAGGTTCTAGATCGGTGGATTGAGATCCTCGTCTACCTAGTTCGTCCGCTCTTTCATTACCCAAGATGTCACAATGTCCTGGTATCCAACATAACCGATAGCTATGGTTTAGTTCTTCCAGAGCTGCTCTACACTTGAGGACGGCTTCGGATTTGATGTGACAAGATTTGATGGCTTTAAGAGCCGCTTGACTATCCACAAAGATAGTCACCAGTTCAATGACCTCAGCATCCGGTTTTTTTATCAATTCCGCTGCCTTCCAGATTGCGAAGATTTCAGGAAAACACTACAGTTGCTATCCAGCTTGTAGGTCAACTCAAGGCCTAACCTTTCACAGTAGACGCCTGCCCCAGTACCTTCTTCCATCTTGGATCCGTCTGTATAGAAGGCCAGACCGTCCAGAGGAGGGTTACTTCGTTTCCAGTCGTCTCTACTAGGAATAACGACATCTACATCGTCAAATCTAAGGATTCGTGATATATAGTCGCTTAGTTTAGCGCGTTGGTCCAATGCTATACCTGGTTCATTCAGAACACTACTATGCCACTACTACAGCCTTAGGGCGCTCCGCGCAGCCTGACAATTAATGCTGAGGTCCAAAGGATTGAAGTACTGCATTGCATTCAAAGCTGCTTGTGGCGTACTCCTTCTGGCTCCTGTAACTAAAATCGCGGTGGCTCTTTGTACCTTGTCTAATTTACTGGATGTCGACTTGAGGCTCAGACAATTTCACCAAACAAGAGAGTCATAGGACAAGATGGGCTTTACCACAGTGTTATACAACCAGTGTATAGTCGATGGTTTTAGCCCCCAGCTTTTCCCAATGGAGTTCTTGCATGCATAGAGTGCAATCATTCCTCTCTTCGCCCGCTCCTCAACGTTCCTTTTCCATCGTAGTTGACAGTCCAGGATTGTGCCGAGGTACTTTGCTTCGGGAGATAGGTGAAGTTGCACTCCATCCAATGTTGGTCTAACAAAGACGCCGAGCTTACGCTTCCCAGTGAACATTACCAGTTCCGTCTTCGTTGGATTTACACCAAGACCATTTGCCCTGGCCCAGCGTGACAGCGTCAGTAAGGCCCTTTGCATAAACTCAGAGATTTTAGACGGAAATTTTCCGGAGATCAATATCACCACGTCGCCCGCGTAAGCTACAACTTTGATACCTTTCCCGTCCAAATCCCGCAATATGATATTAATTACTAGTAGCCATAGTAACGGCGAAAGCACCCCTCCTTGAGGTGTGCCTCTAGTTACCGTTTTCCTGATTTTTGTATCCCCCACACTTGAATTTATAATGTTGCTGTTAGGCATTTTATCTATCCAATATGTCAGGGTATCAGGAATGCCAACTTCCCTAAGTGAATGGTTTATGGATTCAAGTTTAACGTTGTTAAAGGCGCCCTCTATATCAAAGAAGGCGGCTAGCGTAAAATTTGAATTTTCCATGTTCCTCTCAATATAGCCTACTACTTCGTGCAGTGCAGATTCCACAGACTTGCCAGATCTACTAAGTGGACATCCTCGCCTTCAGATCATTTATATGGGAATCTGGTATCCAGGTCATCTATATAGACTTCCTCTATATAGATGACCTGGATACCAGATTCATCTTGTTTATGCAGATTCTCGCACCTTAGTCTTCAATATAGTCTTCCCGGCCCAATACCCACGTTATGTGTCATTCACTTTGTCTATGTCGAGATTTCCAGGCCTTCCGTTCATTGGTGTAGACTCTTGTTATCAGGTCGATTGTAGAGTTTCACTGGTCTCACCTGTACTATGCGGACCTCTTCGCACTTTATATAGGCTATCCTGTGTTTAAGGTCGTCTATATAGACTCTCTGACATTCCTCTACTCTATATAGACACCCTTTCATTCAGCTTGTCTATATAGATTCCCCGGACTTCATCTTATTTATACAGATTTTCCAACATTAGTCTTATATAGAGTCCCTGGTATTCACATAGTTATATGACTCAATTTCTTTTCTGTCGTCAAAAAAATCTCCCAGGCCCAAGTCTCAGTTTAATATATCTTATGACCACCAGCTCGTATGTTCAGACTCCATGGCCTTCAGATCGTTAATATAGAATTTCTTATCGTATGCTTTACTATGTTATTTCAGGTCTATTCGTCTATACCACACTTACGCCTTCTATTTGTTATCCACATCAGCACCTTGTCTATATAGACTCCCCATTCGTCTATTTAGTATCCAAAACTTTGGCCTTCTATTTTTAATCTGATGTCTGCACATTGTCTATATATATATAGATTCCTTGGTCGTAAGCTTTTATGTTCTTTCTGTTTAGTATCCCACATCTACATTTTCTATAATTTTTAGTATCCCACGATTTAGTACCCCACACCTGCTCTTTCTATTTAGTATCCCAATCCTGCACCTTGTCTATATAGACTCCATGTCTTCCAGATAGTCGTAAGTAACCTCCCTGTCCTTCAGGTCCCTGTCCTTCAGGTCCCTGTCCTTCAGGTCCATATACTATACCCGTACTACCGTGTAGTCTGTATAGACTCCCTGGCCTTCAGTACATCTATATACCACTCCGGCATTAATAATACCACTCCGGCATTGTCCACAGTGACCTCCAGTTAATCTATATAAACTGTCTGGTCTCAAGCTAGTCGTATATAGACTCTCTGGTCTTTAACACGGCTATATAGACCCCAGATTCCCTGGCCAGTCAGCTAGTCATATGTACTCCAAGGATTTATGATAGTCTACAGACGCATACACTTCGTTATTACAGACTTCCTCGCATTCAGCTATATTTTGTAGACCCCAACCAACAGATCATGTAGACTCTCTATCCTTCGAATAGGTGTGTATAAACTTCGTCTAGCATCCTACTTCTCTGCACTCCCTGTCTTCTATCTCGTATTTACCTGTCTATATAGTTTCCTGAATCCGTACCACCTGACAGACTGTAAAGACTCCGTGGATTTTATCAATATATGTAACTTTGGCATTCAGTTCGTCCATATTAACCTTCAATGTATCTATATGGACTATCTGGCCTCAAACTAGTTTTATATGAACTCTCTGTCCTTTAGCTCGTCTATATTTTAGATTCTAAACTTTAGATTTCTAAACTTTAGACCCTAAAGGTGTACATAAATGTTGTCTATAAATTATTCTCCCTCTATATAGACTCCCTGTCGTCCCACTAGTCTTCCGCTGGTCTTATGTAACATTTACACCTCAGGTCAGTAGACATCCTGTCATCCAGCTCTTCTGTATATATCTCCCTAAATTCAGCTATTCATTGTAGCACTCTGGCCCTGGAATTGTTCATATAGACCTTCACTAGCTTCCAGCTATTCTCACGTAGATTCAGTCTGTAAAGACTCCTTGGTCATCAGACAATCTACATATCACTCTGGTATTCAGTTTGTTCATATTAACATTAAATTTGCCTATAAAGACTATCTGGCTTCAAGTTAGTCTTATGTGGACTCTATGTCCATTAGTTCGTCTACATTTTAGTCTAGACTTTAGATTTCTAGATTTTAGAACCTAATTGTCAGATTTTTTATGCAGACTCCCTGTTCTTCAGATAGAGTATATAAACTTCAACTATAAAGTATCCTATCTCCATATAGAATCCCTGTCGGCCCTCTCGCCTACAGCTGGTCTTATGTACCCTCTATAGTCGTCCAGCTCGATTGTATAGATCCGCTGAAATTCAGTTCTTCATTGTATAACTCTGGCCGCCAAGTTGTCCATATAGATCTTCCCTAGTTTCCAGTTAGTCTTATGTAGATTCAGATCTTCAGGTCCCATATATAGTATCTTTATATACATGTCTTCTAAATAGCCTAGTGCGCCCTCGGTTGATTTTATTCCAGACTTTCATGTCGTTTGTATAGACCCTGGCTTTCATCTTTCATATAGACATCCTTACTGGCTTCTTGTTCGTCTGTATAGACGTTCTGCTATACCAGCTTCAAGATGCTTACATTACCTGTGTAGCCTCCCTGAATTGCATCTATTTTCTCTGGCATTCAGTCTTTGTTTCCTCCCTGTCGTCTATATAGTATCCGAAGTCAACATCTTGATGTTTATGCATTCCTTAACTCGTATATATAAATTCTATGACAAAATAGAGTCCTTGTATTTTATGTTTGACATATAAACACGTCTATGTAGACTCCCTAAAATTCAAAATCATCTGTAAAGAATACCTCGAATTCAGCTCGTCTCCCTCACCATCATCTCATTTTTACAGACCTCCAAACATTCAGCCCTTCTGTATAGACTCCATCATCCTCAGAATATAGGTAGCCTACATAGATGATGTAGGCTACCTATATTCAGTTCTATATATACTCCCATATAGACTCATTGACGTTCAGCTCATCTATAAAAAAAACTCTACGACCTACACCTCTTTTATGGAAATCATTCCTGGACTTAATCCTGTATATGTATAATTTTTTACACACATTCTGTACATCGCCCTTTGTATTTTAATTGATATTTTTTGCATGCAGCCCCATACTTTTTACCCCGACTGTCAATTAAGAAATATTTCCTGTGAAGCCCCGCATAAAGAACGCAATAAATCTGAAATTTGTAAAACAATCATCGGCTGTGGTCTTTGTTGTTTTTTAGGAGATTCTCTATTGTGTTACGCAACTAAAGTCCAACAGTAGGGGTTATTTTTTTTTCAAACTCAATGGCATGAAGCAACAATCACAAAAGCCGCTTGGATAGGCTTAGAATTTTTGTTGGGCATATTGTGTAACCACCCACGACGGCTAAAATAAGCGACGTGTTCATGCAAAAAATCGAAGTGTTGTTTTTTGTTGTTGTTGTCTACGAGACACCTCCTAGCAAATGGCTGGGCATTCAGGCGTTAGAATCCGCTTAATTGAAAATGAATATTCAGGTTGTTAGAGAGGGGGGGAGACAAATGGGTAGAAGGTGGGTCTGTGTCGGACCTTCAAAGTTCATAGGGGAATGTTATTGAATGGGAAAATATAATTCCCTACCATTTGTTGCATAAATGTCACAGCTGATTAATTCATGACATTGGTCCCGTGCTAGTGAGAATACGAACGAAGTTCTTATAGAAGGACAATGCCACGTCATTATGACGTTACCACCATGTATTAAAGAGCCAATGACAAGTTCACAAATGTCGTTTGTCTGTTGTATTGCTTTTTGCAAATGGTGTTGGTCCTGTTTTTAATGTAGATGGCTGTAACCTGCTGCCAACGTGTAGAGGAATTGATGTCTTTTTTTTTTGCGAACTACTGCAATGGCTGCGGATCCAGTTGATGTTTATTTACTTTGATGATGGATGCGACATTGCAGCGTACCCATCAACGCCTCATACTCCATTCAGTGTCTAATTGTCAACTAAGTCATCTTCATCATCATCAGCAGGAACAGCAGCAGTAGCAGCAACATAGCCATCGTTGCCGTTGTCATAGCTGTTGATGTGTTGATGCCATGACCACCATGGTTCTGACACCGTTGAAGTGATATGAGATAAACATGTGTGGATGGCTGTCTGCTTGGTTGGGTGTGTGTGTATTTGTGTGGCATATGAGAGTTGAAAGCAAAGAGCATAGGGCACAGGTGTCAACATGATGATGTTGGATAACAATTGTCGCAGTCACGTTACAGGATCAAAGGACAATGTCCTCGTACCCTAGCAAATGTATGTGTCAATTGTAAAATAAATAGTACAACAATACAAATAAACCATTTAGGGGCACAGTGGTTTGAGAGTAATTTCGAAATTGGCTACTTATGGTTTTGAAAAAAGTGTAGTAATCTGGTATAAACCAGTAAGGAAAGTAGTAAAGTCGGACTGGGCCGACTATATGATACCCTTCACCACTTTGGGTATATTATACATATGTAACCTAACATATGTGGAATATATCTGAACCGATTTCAGGGAAACTTGCCAGAGACTAATTTATATTACATCAGTACGTTGTGTAAATCGGCCTAGCTATGGATCTTTTCACGAAGCTTAGCAACATCATTCTAGACTTAATTCAGTACCCCATACCAATATTCGTGTAAATCGAAAGATATATAGGACTTTGGTGCACCAATTACCTAAAATCGGACGAAAATATATATGAGAGCTATATCTAAATCTGAACCGATTTTCACGAACCTTTGCACACATTATTATAGACGCAATTCAGTGCGCTAAGCCAAATTTCGTGCAAATCGAAAGATATATAGGGTCTTTGGTGCACCAATTACCTTAAATCGGATGAAAATATATATGGGAGCTATATCTAAATCTGAAACGATTGTCACGAAACTTTACACATATCGTTCTAGACTTGATTCAGTACGCTATGCCAAATTTCGTGCAAATCGAAGGATATATAGAGACTTTGGTGCACCATTTACATAAAATCGGACGAAAATATATATGGGAGCTATATCTAAATCTGAACCGATTTTCCAGAAATTTTACACACATCGTTCTAGACTTGATTCAGTACGCTATGCCAAATTTCGTGCAAATCGAAACATATATTGGTACTTTGGTGCACCATTTATATAAAATCGGACGAAAATATATATGGGAGCTATATCTAAATCTGAACCGATTTTCTCGAAATTTAACACACATCATTCTATACCTAATTCATTACACTGTGCCAAATTTCGTGCAGAACGAAAGATATTTAGTGACTTTGGCGCACCATTTACCTTAAATCGGACGAAAATATATATGGGAGCTATATCTAAATCTTGGCCGATTTCCAGGAAACCTAACACACACTATTCTGGACATAATGAATTACGCTATGCCAAATTTCGTGCAAATCGAAAGATATTTAGGGACATTGGTACACCATTTACATTAAATCGGACGAAAATATATATGGGAGCTATATCTAAGTCAGGACCGATTTTTCTCAATTTTAATAGGTTTCCTCCTTGGGCCAAATAAGTGACCTATGCCAAAATTCATCCAAATCGGATCATAAATGCGACCTGTACTTTGTTCACAAAAATACATGGACAGACAGACAGACGGACGGACATGCATAAATCGACTTAAAAAGTGATTCTATGCATATTCTAAAAAGGAACCATGTGTCTATCTCGTTTCCTTTTGCCTATTACAAACATATGCACAAAGACTAAATCCCCTACCGACTTCTTAAAAATGGTGCTCACTTACTTCCTTAGCTGGCTTGTGACAGAACTTTCGTTCTATAAGCCGAGCTTAAACAAAATTTCCAGACGTGTCGGTCGGAAAAATGGTGTCCGTATATCCAAATATTCAGCATCTTATGTAAGAATTCATGCTCCCATATATAGGTAGTGGGGTAATTAGCGCCAGCTGTTCCTTTATACAGACACCCTGACCTTAATTTGTCTTTGTTCATGTTTTTCAGATAGTCAATATGCCTTGTATGGACTCAATGGCCTTCAAGTCATCTATATATCACTTTGGCCCTCAGAGCGTATATATAGGCATTAAGCTTTTTTGGACTCCAGGTATTTTTATATAGACTCTATGTCCTTCCAGTCATCCATGTAATCAATGTGATTCCTAGTCTTCCACTCATCACGGTATTTCATTCATTTGCTCCACCAGGACATTCATGTAAAGGTATTCATTTGTCTTTTTTTCACAGTCTCCTTACACACAACCCTCAAAATTGATGCTGTTTTGTAAACGTGTCGTGTGTCGTCATCTCCAGGACAAATGACATTCTAGTGAAATGAAATTTGCAAACAAAATAGACAACGAACCGAAAGTAAACGGAAGTTCACAACAAAATTTGCCAACTGTTTGTTTCGACCAGCATAGTTATGTGAATACCGATTTCGTTGTCGTCAATGGGTAGCAAGTTACCCAACACTTAAATCTTCATTTGCTTAAGGTTAAGAGAAAAACAAAATTTAATTGTTTTCTAATGTTGTCGGAATCTTTAGAATGACACTTGAAATGTATGTTTTAAATTTTTGTCTTCCATGGATTTCCATGAGGGAATGAATTTTGGTCTATGGAATTATCTCAAATTCCATAGACCAGGAGAGTTATTTTACAAGAATGCCAGTAGCGCAACTATGAGGAGACCTTTTACTTCGTCCTGGCATTCTATTCGTCTATAAAGCTCATCAACAACGCATATGACCAACAGATCATCCATATAGACTTCTTGACATTCAGATCGACCTCTCCTTACAATGGCTGAATACTCAGCTCCATCTCAAAGAGATATTTTAGACGAATATAAATTGGTAAACTATGAAAGAGTTTTTGTCTTCTTCGTGAAATTCTGCTCGTCTGTATAGACTTTCAGATCTTCAGTTCGTAAAAATGAGATGAGATCGACATCGACAAAGACCACCCATATCATCCACTCGTCCATGTAGAATTCTTAGTCTTCAGGGCGACAATATTTTCTACCAGACAACTCCTATGGCGGGTGACGTAGGACAGCGACGTAGGCAGAGGGACTTCGGGTTGAGACGTCGCACAGTGGGTTAGAATACCCTGTTTCCTTGGATTAATTAAAAAATAAAATTTTAAGTATCGTTAAAAATTTTTGCACACGGTTAAAGTATATAAAATTCTACATCACTTTTCGTTGAAATAAATCTCAAAAGTGGACTGGTGTTTTTGTAGTGAAACTTCAAACTCAAACTTCATAGAAATTTTTGTGCCAAAAAAGGCTGAAAAAAGTGAAGACGTTCCCGTTGAAAATTTTATTTATTTTAAAAAGTATTGTAAAAGTTAAACATTTTTCAATGGAACCATGAAGTTTAGGTTATTTTGCAAATACTTCGTTAACATTTGAGTATGAAATTGTGTTTGGAAGTGATTAAGATTTAGTTATTTATATTGAAAATGCCAAAAAAAATATTATTTTTATATTTTAAATGGATAAATAGTTACTATTCGTCCACATTCGTGTCATAATTTTTGGTTTATTTTAAAGAGGACATAAATCTGTGTTATATTTCAAAATTTTACGCTGCCCTTTTGTGCCTTTTAGAAGCTATGCATTGTTTAATACAAGTGTTGCAGCAGTCAAATTAGCTAAAAGTCACATTGATCTTGTGACTGGTGCTGTTGTTGAGTGGTGTGTTTTCTTGTTTTTCATGTTATTCTTTCAATTTTTTTTTATTGTTGTAATTTTTGTTTCTAATAATAATATTCTTTGTTACAATAATATTTTGTTTTTGTTTATTTTAATAATATTCATTGTTTTGACAAATAGTGATTGTGTTGTGCAGTTTCAAGTAGTCGGGTAAAAGGGTTCTTTATTAGCTTTTTTATAGATACAAGTTCGAACGTTGTTTTTTATAATCGTCGACTTATAATGAATTCGAGCTCTCAAACAATGAATGACAAAATGACATTTTTAGCTAAAGAAATCAAAAAAACGCACCAAAACGCTAAAAAAATCTACCGAAATAACAAAAATATATGTTAATTTAATAAAAAATGCACGTGTCGGTTATAGCTGTATCCAGTGGCCATGAGATTAATAATGAAAAATTTCAAATATATGCACACAATACAGGAAAACTTTTTGTTGAAACGTATCCTTGGTATAATATGCCTACCACTTTGCATAAGTTTTTTATTCACGGACCCGAAATTGTGTCAAATGCCCTTTTACATATTGATCAATTATCAGAATTTGGTGATGCTGCGGACAGAGATGGCCTGTCAGAAACAGTGACGTAAATGACATACATTTCCGACGTATAATACATACGTCAGAAACGTCGGAAACCCACTCAAAACCATTATGTTTTTATAAAATAGCTATTTACATTTATCGATTTGGAAATAACGTATGCTTTACTCAAATTCATATATCAAATTTTTTTTCTTAAAAAAGTTCAGAATTTTTTATCAGTTCTAGTAAAAATAATATATGTTCTTGAAAATTACTGTATATGGTGATAATATTGGAATAAATGACGTTTACTACATTTTATACAGGTATATGACGTTTTCGACGTTTACACCTTTTTGACAGTCGAAAACCTGAAAATTCGTCATACGGACCTTCCCTGGCTGCAGATGATGACGATGTGGATGATTAACTTTAAGATGTATAAAATTCAATGTTTAAGTTATCATATTGTGCTCCTTGCACTATATACCTACACTGATATTTGGCATTACTTAATAAAATTATACTCAAATATACTTAGAAAACATTTTTTTAACTTATTTTTATGGTATTAAGCGAAAAATAAAGAAAAATTATTCTAACATAGCTTCCCTGATTTGATCCAAGAAAACATGGTACTACACTGCGTATCATAACTATAGACGCACCCTTAATTCAATTGGTATGTTAGTTGACAAATAAAATGGACCCATTAAGTTATTGTTCACAATAAAACGATCAAAAACACATATTATTCAACAAAAATAATTAATTTATTCTTTATGGTTTCGCCGAATTCTGTCCTTTCAAAATTGCTGGTGTTGCATAACTATAGACGCACTTTTACAAAATTAGAAAAAATTATTTTTTAAAACTTAAATAAAATAAAATAACATTTATAAATAATGGGTAGGGCCTCGCTTATTTTGAATAAGTTCAAAAATTTTATCCATCACACTGTTGATCAAAATTATTCGCAAGTCTTCATCGATTGACCGCCATTCATCGATAATCACTTCTTGGAAATAAAATAATGTTTGGTATTGGCTGTTTTCTGCATAGACACGATGAGTCAAGATTCCACACATGTTCTCGATCGGATTCTGGTCGGAAATTTTAATATTTTTCGATTTTAACCATACTTGAGTATGGCCACTTTTATGAACTGGTGCGTTGTCCTGCTAAAAAACGAGTTCTTGATTGTTGCTGCTTTCCCAAAATGGCAATAATTTGTCTTCCAAGACTTGAACGTACTCCATTGAATTCATCCGACAACATGGAAATGTCAAATAATGGCTATAAAATGCTCCCAAGGCCATTAAGGAACCGCCACCGAAATATTGTATTAAGAAATAACGATATTTCGGTAACCGCCACCTTGGGAACATTTTATAGCCACGGAATGCTTTATTTGACATTTCCATGTTGTCGGATGAATTCAATGGAGTACGTTCAAGTCTTGGAAGACAAATTATTGCCATTTTGGGAAAGCAGCAACAATCAAGGACTCGTTTTTTAGCAGGACAACGCACCAGTTCATAAAAGTGGCCATACTCAAGTATGGTTAAAATCGAAAAATATTAAAATTTCCGACCAGAATCCGATCGAGAACATGTGTGGAATCTTGACTCGTCGTGTCTATGCAGAAAACAGCCAATACCAAACATTATTTTATTTCCAAGAAGTGATTATCGATGAATGGCGGTCAATCGATGAAGACTTGCGAATAATTTTGATCAACAGTGTGATGGATAAAATTTTTGAACTTATTCAAAATAAGGGAGGCCCTACCCATTATTTATAAAAGTTATTTTATTTTATTTAAGTTTTAAAAAATAATTTTTTCTAATTTTGTTAAAGTGCGTCTATAGTAATGCAACACCAGCAATTTTGAAAGGGCAGAATTCGGCGCAACCATAAAGAATAAATTAATTATTTTTGTTGAATAATATGTGTTTTTGATCGTTTTATTGTGAACAATAACTTAATGGGTCCATTTTATTTGTTAACTAACATACCAATTGAATTAAGGGTGCGTCTATAGTTATGATACGCAGTGTATAACCCACTGTGCGTCGGGTTAGTTGCCCACACTCGGAAACCCTCCCAATATTGACGACCCCAGCAAATGTATATAGGACCACGAACAGCTTTGGCGGATGTACTTACGGAAATTGAGACTCCACGAAGAAACATCCGACAACGTCATGCGGTTTATTGACTTCGCGGCATCAAAACATGATAGTTAGCAGCACCAGATCAAGCATATCGAGGCCTCCTGGTTTTTTCCGATCAAACAACGCGAAATCATATTCATCATTTTGTGATAGACGGAAGGCTTTTGTCCAGTGTTTTAGCGCCAAAAGCAACACCTGGGTACCAAACATCACCATCAAGTAAACTGTGGTACGATCAGGAGTGTCGTAATGCTACTGCAGACAGTAGCAACACATAATGCGATGGAGAATTATCGTGAGAAAAGGGTAGATGAGAAACAAGTGAAAAAGCGTTAAGTTCGGCCGGGCCGAACTTAGGATACCCTCCACCATAGATATACTGACAGGTACTAAAAATGATAATATAGGGAACATTCCAAAAAGTGGACCTATACCAACATTTCTAAAAACGGATTATGTAAACCTTAATACAAATTTCAGAAATTTATTTATAATGGATAACCCTCAGCATTATGTTTAAGCGGGGTGTATACACTTTAACACGACGAAAATGTGCCTCAGTGTGGTTGTAGACCCCATGTTTCTTTGGACCAAATCCGTTTCAGAAAATTTAGATTTCATCCAAACTTTGCCCATCTTTTTATTTCTTCCAAACATAGTTCAAATTCGAAGATGGGGAATATCGGTCCACTCCTTCTGGTACGTCCAACACAGGGGCTAGGCCTAAATCCGGGCTATAATTCATTATCGAACCTTACGTTCTAGTTTTTTATCTCGCGGAGGATCCGCAGATGAAATGATTACAACAGAGTCTTAGAACCAAACTTAAAACGCGGAACAAATCAGATAACTATTTTAATATAAACCAGTAAGGAAAGTAGTAAAGTCGGACGGGGCCGACTATATGATACCCTTCACCACTATGGGTATATTAAACAGGACTATTAGCATGAAATTGGATGAAATAAAATATGTGATATTTATCTAAATGTGAATCTACGTAGATCTATCCATAAAGTATGTAAATCGACTTCAAACAAATATAAATAGGCCATCCGTTGGGCTATGTCTGTACTTCTAGAAAACGCAACTACATAATTATATTCTCAATTTTGTACGTTGTGCAAAACTTGATGTCAAACTGACAATCATGAGGAGTTTGATGCCAAATTTACTTGAAATCGGGAGAAAATATATATGGAAGCTCTATCCAAATATTAAGCGAATTCAAACAAACTTGTCACAGGTTAGGTTATACTAATTTCAGAACGTTTTGTTCCTATTGGTTCCTTGGTGCGTCAATTACTTAAAATCAAACTATAATAAAAGGGAGCTATATCTAAATCTGGACCGATTTTCATGAAACAACGCAGACATCACCCTAGGTTCAATTCAGTACGTTATGCCAAATTTTGTGCAAATCGAAAGATATATAGGGACTTTGGTGCACCATTTACATGAAATCGGACGAAACTATATATGGGAGCCATATGTAAATCTTGACCTATTTTCACGACACTTAGCAGACATCATTCTAGACTCAATTTAGTACGTTATGCCAAATTTCGTGCAAATCGCAGGATATATGTGGTGCACCATTTACATGAAATCGAAGGAACTATATATGGGAGATATATCTAAATCAGGACCGATTTTCATGAAACATGGCAGACATCATTCTGGGCTCAATTAAGTACGTTATGCCAAATTTCGTGCAAATCGAAGTATATATAGGGACTTTGGTGCACCATTTACATGAAATCGGACGAAAATATATATGGGAGATATATCTAAATCAGGACCGATTTTCACGAAACTTGGCAGATATCATTCTAGACCTAAATGATTAGGCTGTACCAAATTTAGTGCTAATCAAAAGATATATAGGGACTTTGGGGCACCATTTACATGAACTCGAACGAAACTATATATGGGAGATATATCTAAATCAGGACCGATTTTCATGAAACTTGGCAGACATCTTTCTGGGCTCAATTAAGTACGTTATGCCAAATTTCGTGCAAATCGAAGTATATATAGGGACTTTGGTGCACCATTTACATGAAATCGGACGAAAATATATATGGGAGATATATCTAAATCAGGACCGATTTTCATGAAACTTGGCAGACATCATTCTGGGCTAAATTAAGTACGTTATGCCAAATTTCGTGCAAATCGAAGGATATATAGGGACTTTGGTGCACCATTTACATGAAATCGGACGAAACTATATATTGGAGCTATATCTAAATCTATGCCTAAACGTGGACCGATATAGGCCATCTTCGAACTTGACCTGCCTGCAGACAAAAGACGTTCTATCTCAATTCGTTTAGACGCTAGAGTGATTACAACAGACAGACGGACATGCTTAGATCGTCATAGAATTTTACGCTGATCAAGAATATATATACTTTATAGGGTCGGAAATGATTATTTCGATGCGTTACAAACGGAAAAACAAAACTAATATACCCTCCATACTATGGTGGAGGGTATAAAAAAAGAAGTAAAACACTAAACCGAAGGCTTTGGTGCAGGTACATTCTCCTGGATTACCAACGAGCTATTCCAGACTGGTGGTCAGATGCTGGTAGGAGCATGATCCAGCTGATTACTACAATTTGGCTAGAGGAATGCATGTCCAAATACATGAAATCGGACGAAACTATATATGGGAGCTATATCTAAATCTGGACCGATTTTCTCGAAAGTTGGCAGACATCATTCTAGGCTCAATTCTGTACGCTATGCCAACATTCGTGCAAATCGAAAGATATATAGGGACTTTGGGGCGCTATTTACATGAAATCGGACGAAACTATATATGGGAGCTATATCTAAATCTGGACCGATTTTCACAAAACTTGGCAGAAATCATTTTAGCCCTAAGTGATTAGCCTGTACCAAATTTCGTGCAAATCGAAAGATATATAGGGACCGGTTACATTAAATCGGTTAAATATATATATGGGAGCTATATCTAAATCTGAACCGATTTTTCCCAATTTCAATAGGGTTCGTCCTTGGGCTGAATAAGTGACCTATGACAAATTTCATCCAATTTGGATCATAAATGCGACCTGTACTTTGTTTACAATTTAACATGGACAGACAGACAGACGGACGGACATGCATAAATCGACTTAGAAAGTGATTCTATGCATATTCTCAAAAGGAACCATGGGTCTATCTCGATTATTTTTGCCTGTTACAAACATATGCACAAAGACATAATTCCCTGTACCACAGTGTGGTGAAGGGTATAAAAAGGGGGTTATATGGGGACTACCCCAAAAAGGGGGCGGATATTAACATTTTTTGGTAGGGAGATTTGTTACCATATACGACTACAAAATACCAAATTGCAGCAAACTCGATTGAAATACGCGCCCAAGAACCTCAAAATACCGAAAATTGGGGTACCCTTATATGGGGGCTATCCGAAAAAATGGGCCTATATTTATAACTTTTTGTGAAGATATTTGCTACTCAATAAGAACTCAAAGTACCAAATTTCAGCGAATTCGGGTAAAAAACGCGCTCAAGAACCCCAAAAATCGGGGGTACCCTTATATGAGGGCGACCCGAAAAAATGGACCTATATTTATAATAGGAACTCAAAGTACTAAATTACAGCCCATTCGGTAAAAAAGCGGTCAAAACCCCCCCAAAACTGGAAATTGGGAGGTACCGTTATATGGGGGCTACCAGAAAAAGTGGACCTAAAGTTATAATTTTTAGTTGAGAAATTTGGTATCCAGAAAGATACCAAGATACTCAAGAACCTCAAAATACTGAAAATTTGGGGGTACCCTTATATGGGAGCTATGCCTAAACGTGGACCGATATAGGCCATCTTCGAACTTGACCTGCCTGCAGACAAAAGACGTTCTATCTCAATTCGTTTAGACGCTAGAGTGATTACAACAGACAGACGGACATGCTTAGATCGTCATAGAATTTTACGCTGATCAAGAATATATATACTTTATAGGGTCGGAAATGATTATTTCGATGCGTTACAAACGGAAAAACAAAACTAATATACCCTCCATACTATGGTGGAGGGTATAAAAAAAGAAGTAAAACACTAAACCGAAGGCTTTGGTGCAGGTACATTCTCCTGGATTACCAACGAGCTATTCCAGACTGGTGGTCAGATGCTGGTATGAGCATGATCCAGCTGATTACTACAATTTGGCTAGAGGAATGCATGTCCAATAATTGGAATCTCAGCATCCTGAGTCCCGTGCACAAAAATGTAGCACATATACCTAAAGCTCTTCTATGAGAAGACCTATAGCTCTTCTATGAGAAGACCTATAGCTCTTCTATGAGAAGACCTATAGCTCTTCTATGAGAAGACCTATAGCTCTTCTATGAGAAGACCTATAGCTCTTCTATGAGAAGAGCTATAGGTCTATGAAAAACCTATCAAACTTTTATATGTAGTGTTCTATAAGAATATCATCTATTGTGTCTATAAGGCGAAGATATGTTAGTGTTCTACGAGAAGAGCTTTTGTCTCTCCATGTGGAGAAGCCATAATATTCTTGTGGCGGAATTTATTGCCTTTTTATGGGTTCGTCTTGTGATCGTGCCCATATTTTATGTATTTTGAACGTTTTAGCTGCGTTTTCCAACCGAGAGGGATTTTCTATAACATTTTGGTTTCATGGAACGTGATAAATATCTGTGAAAGAACCAAAAGAATTTAAAAAAGCTACATATTCCCGGATTTGGGTAATGCTATGGAGTACAATGCTGTGTACAAATATTAACCATACTTATACGACTATGCCGAACGGCATAGTCTATTAAGACTATTATATTAGTCATTAAATGTCTAAATTGTAGCTTAACTCCCCACGCCGTTTTTGGTGCTAAAGTACCGGAACCGAGCAAGTTTGTGATACATTTTTCAATTAGCATTGCCTAGCTACAGCCCACCTTATGTCATTTTACCATGCATCTTCACTGTTTATATATTATTATTGTTGTTATTTTAATTATCTCTTGCATATGCAAACATAATTACTTGCAATATGTTGCAATTAATTGCCTTAAAATAATTTTATCTGCCAACCCACAATATCTGGATACTCGACGATCTTTTTTTCTTTTTATTAATATTTCCGTTTTTTGTTGACTTGCTGTAGATTTTCCATATTTTCCGACGCGTTCTGGTATGGTCGATCACCATCAACACCGCCCTACTCGTATATGGTCAAACCTACATATCATAGCCCATTATGCATGAATTATTTTATACTTCCACTTGGCATATTTTTTTTTTTTGCTGTTGCACATCCTGACACACTGAATATTTATTCATATTTTCGGACACTTTTCAACTCTTTAGCCACTGAAGAGGTTGAAATTCTCATCAATATGGTAAACGACTGAAAACGATGATAACAGGAGGGAGGCATCGCCTCACCGCCTACATGCAGACACACATATATGACGAACCATATCAGGGATGTATCAGCATCGAGGCTGTGTGGAATAAAACAACATTTATGGTCAATTTCCATAAGTAAAAATCATCACTACTTAAACGGCAAGTCTTTTTCGGCCCTACTACCAATGAGAGGCTGCTGCTTTCCCCTGGTGGCTGGGCATAATTTCCAGGGAATAAACCAAAAAACGGAGAAAACAAAAACTCTGAAGTTTATTTACTTTCCATCCATGAATATGTTAATTTGAACGAATTTATACTTTGCCAAAAAATAAACTGGTTTATTTTACAAGGGCACTTTTGCAGAATGTGTGTGTGAGTGTGCGTGTGAGTGCAGGATGCAGTTTATTGGCCTCTAGAGGCAAGTAGGAACAAATATCCCAGAAAAAAAGGAGCAGCGGAAAACTTGGTAATGGTAAATGGAGCGGAATACTTGAAGTAGCGTCGATAAGAATATATCTACCTATGTTGAAAATGTTTGCGTATTTATTGAAGTAAGAATACTTGGTGTTGAAAAGGAAAACATATTTTGTAGGGGGTAACCTAACAGATAGGGTTTCACTGTTTTTAAAGAATGCATTTTTAAAGAACTCGTAGAAGGTCTTCTATATTTTATAGGATAAATAAATATATCAGCCTAAGATAACTTCAATGTTACTTTTAAAAACGAAAAATAGGCGTTAAGTGTAGATGAGTCAGACTTGATTTGAAATTTTGGTTTAGATTTTTTTTCACCTCTATTTTTAATTGTATTCAAAGGACCCTAATCGGACAGATCAGACTGTAGATAAGTAGATAGTTAACAAGACTACAAACAGATGAGTCTCGGCTCCGAATCCCAACGGAGGAGAAAATTTTTCTCAAACCAGTTTCCGTATATTTATAAATGTTGAAATGTATCAGAAGTCTCCGGATATTATAATAACCAACATCGCCATAAACGTCATGAAATGAGATTAACCCAAAATAGGAATTACAGGCTAAAACGCCAATCATAGGCAAATCGCAGGACTAAATAAGTCAGGACCCCAATCACAGTACAAAATTCAAGGGGGTGTTGGTTCAAGGCAACGATAAGTAGCCTAGATCGGCAGAAGACCAATCATGGTGGGAAAACCGTTGACCGCGAATTTTTCTTCATATGCGGGAATAACATGAAGACATTCTGCACCAAGTCAGAACTGAGCGGATGTGTGTCAGGGGAACAATGATACGTCTTCTCCTGTTCATTATTCGAATTTTTCCAAAGATTTCAGGCAAACAACATTTTGTGTACCACTCAGAATTTTCCTAATTTGCTATTTTGCCGTAGCAAAAGGGGTTTATTTTCTTCGAAAAGCTTCTTTAGCGAACAATTTTTGAAACGGAAATATCCTTGACCACGAATAAAATGAAGTCATTGGATGCTGTTCAGGACTGCTTTGTTGGTTCAATAAGGATCTGGTTTAAATCGAAATGTAAGAGCTCGCATTGTCATGGGGGCAGAAAGATTCGGCTTCTCTTGTTCGTTTCTAGAATTTCTATGAAGAGATCGAACAAATAAAATGTTGGGTATCACTCAGAATTTGCCAAAGAAAGCAGGAGAAAATTTTATTCTAAGGGCTTCATTCGCGACAAATTTTGTTCACCAGTAAAAAATCATTTCATAAGTTAAAATCTAGGACTATGTCGATTTTGTCCTTCTGGATTTCTAATATATATGCCAAAAGCAATCATCCCCTAAAAAATGTTTCCACTCTCCAAAATATTTTTCAACTGAGACCACATTTTTAAACCATTCAAAACATTCAATTGCGTTCAAAAAAATCCTGAACGATACAACAAGATGTGAGTGGCCGAAATCCGTGATCAACGTTAGCTTCAAACATTTTCGACTTAAGCGTGGCAACGTCTTCACATGTTTGTAAACTCTCCATCATCGAAAGTCAAAAATGGATCCAAATATCCAAGATCGAGCAATATCTAAACTGAACCGATTTCAACAAAACTTCAACACACCGCAAAATTGTCAAAAATTTGCCTAAATAGGATTGTTTCTTTTATATGGAGGACTATGCTTTCCCAAAAATCATCAAAATACTTACAACTGATAGGTTCCTTTTACGTGGGCTTTCCCGAAACATGATAATTTTTGGTATTGACATTTTCTAACCAATAAGAATCCAAATAACGACAAGAGAAAAAGGTGTAAAAGGTAAATCCTCCGGGCGAGACCTTTATATAGGGGATATTACAAATAGGTTAACTTATATAAACAAAACATTTTCCAATGCTATGCTGAAAACTATTGGAGACCAGAAATAGAAAATTGCAGACACTTTAGAAGACATTTTAAGGGGACCCCCCATCTCGGCTTCAAAAAATTGAATTTTGGTTTGTTGTATTTAATTATTCGAACCTACACTAATTTAATAATGTCCCTATCAAATTTCATGTGAAATTCTCAACAACTCTTGAAGATATAGGCGATTTATGGTTTTAGCATAAGTGACGGCAAAATTTTTTGTCAATGTTTAAACGTGTTTTTCTTGAAAAAGTGTTTTTACTGTTCCAAATTTTAACACGTTAATCAGTACATACATAGTTATCGTAGAAACTACATTTTTATGTGATTTTTCTTAAAATCTCAAAACTGACGTTATAGATTTTTATCTCGATACCCTTCGAAGGTAGAATGATTACAGATGGCTTAACCGACAATTTCAACTACAGAATATCCCCCATACTATGGTGGAGTGCGGTTATATGGAGACAACCCAAAACGCGGTACAAATCAGATAACTATTTTAATATAAACCAGTAAGGAAAGTAGTAAAAAGTGGACCTTTATTTATATTTTTTGTAGAGAGATTAAGAATGCAATAATAACCCAAATGTACCAAATTTCAGCGAATTCGCTTAATAAACGACTCAAGAACCTTAAAATACCGGAAATTAAGGGTACCCTTATATAGGGGCTAGCAGAAAAAATGGACCTCTATTTGTAATTTTTTGTGGAGAGATTTTCTACCCAATAAGAACTCAAAGTACTGAATTACAGCCAATTAGGCCGAAAAATGCGATCAAAAATCCCAAAATACGAAAAGTGGGGGGCTACCAGAAAATGTGGACCGATAATTAATAATCTTTTGTAGAGAAATTTGCAAAACAATAAGAACTCAATGCACCAAATTTTAGCGAAATCGGTTGAAAAACGAACCCAAAAATACAGATACCCTTATATGGGAGCTATGCCTAAACATGGTCCGATATAGCCCATTTCCGCCCTGAGTAGTAGCAATGAATGTGCAACATTCAACATAAATCGACATAGAATTTAATTCAAATTAACCCATATAACGCCAATGATTTTTTCTTCAATATCTCTAATTTTTATACTCTCCACTATAGTATGGAGGGTATATTGAATTTGTTTTCCGTTTATAACTCATGGAAATAATCACTTCCGATCCTTTAAGGTGTATATTCTTGACCAGTGTAAAATTCTATGACGAGTTAAGCATTTCTATCTCTCTCACTTTGTTCTCTAAACGAATTGAGATAAATCGCCAAAGTGTTGCATTGAGTTGTCTTTTGTCTGCAGGCAGGCAAGATGAGCTATATCAGCCCACCCTTAGGCACCTTCTTGAGTTCTTATTAGGCACCAAATTTATCCACTAAAAATTATAGATATCGGCCTATTTTTTCTGGTAGCCCCCATATTTTCGGTATTTTGAGGTGTTTTAGCGCGCTTTCCAACCGAATACGCTGAAATTTGGTACAAATTCCATTTCATTAGGGCAGGTTTACAGAAGTTTTTGTGCAATGGGACACAATTATGTAAATCGGTTTAAATCTAACTATTCATTAAGCTACAGCACAGATTAAAAAGGTTCAAAATGTTATCTCAATTCATTATTTGGTGCACAATTCAGTACTTTGTGCAAAATTTCGTGCAAAATTTAATTTGTGCTTCAGTACGTTGTGTAAAATGTTGTGCCAATCGGCCTAAATTTGACTCTTTATGCACCATCTAGTTAACCCTACGGTCAATAACCAAAAAAGTATACGTAGATCAATAACCGTGGTACATTTGTACCCATCCAAAGATAGCTCTGTAACTCATTAAAAATTGGACTATCGTGAGGTTTTTTGTTTAAAATTAGTTTATACGGATCTGATCTAGATGAAGGAACTCAAAATTATATATACAATAAAATAATATATATTTAAATCCATGCTTAAATGATAATCTATCTAAAACAATCATAGTAAGTTCGTTATAGCTATCGAATGGGTTAAGCTTTTTTAGTTATTTCTTTATTGGGATCTTATTTAGGTGTTCCTCAACCCCTCTGCAAATTTTTGTGGCCCTAGACAACATGGGGCCATCAGGGCGACTCGTGGAAATCAGAAACTACCTTGGTTTTCCTTTGGTATACAGAGACTAAAACAATTATTATTGCCAATTATTCACATTTTATTGCTTTAGAGATTGTGATTGGCGCATTTTTAACATTATTTAATACTTTAAAACGTTATTTAATGATAGTTCATATATGAACGTCAATTAAGGATTGTAATAAATCAGACTAATTCGATTATAGAAAAAGTTGCAGGTCCAATATGAAGAATAATTGGATAATTGCGGACAATAATTATTGTTTTTGTCCCTGTATACCAAGGGAAAACCAGGGTAGTTTCTGACTTCCACGAGACGCCCTGATGGTCCCATTTTGTCTAGGGCCACAAAAATTTCCAGAGGAGTTGAGGAACACCTAAGTAAGATCCCAATAAAAAAATAAGTAAAAAAGATTAACCCATTCGAAAGCTATAACGAATTTACTATGATTGTTTTAGATAGATTAACATTTAAGCATAGATTTAAATATATATTATTTTAATGTATATATAATTTTGAGTTCCTACCTCTAGATCAGATCCGTATAGACTAATTTAAAATATAAAACCTCTAGATAGTCCAATTTTTTAATGAGTTATAGAGCTATCTTTGGATGGGTACAAATGTACCACGGTTATTGATCTACGTAGGTAATAACTTTAAAAAATTTTAAAAATTATATATATGGAAAATATTTATAATTTTTTTCTTCGATTATGTGTGAAAATACCTCAAGAATGATTCCTCAAAATTTGATCCAAATATCTCCATTATTAAAAGTTTTACAGCATTTTTATTCGAAAAAAGGTACAAATGTACCCGGTTATTGACCGTAGGGTTAAAATCGGATGAAACTCTATATGGGAGCTAGATCTAAATCTTAACCGATTTCAATAAAACTTGGGCTATCCTAACTTCAGTACGCTGCGTAAAATGTTGTGCCAATCAGCTTAAATTTCATTCTTTGATGCACAATTTACTAAATATTGGACTTTGTTTACAATTTAACATCTACAGATGGACGGACAAGCATAAATCGACTCAGAATGTGAATCTTATCATATTCTCAAACGGAACCATGGGTCTATCTCGATTCATTTAGCCTGTTACAAACATATGCACAAAGACATAATACGCTATACCACAGTGTGGGGTAGGGTATAAAAAATACTGCTAGACATTCATAGAGGATCTCCTTGGGTCGTGGATGTCCTTTTTAAAGCACAAAAATAAAAAAACTGAATTCGATGTACCAAGCAAACCATGGTGTAATTTACATGGGCTCTTCCACAGATGGGGAGTTTTTATATTGACTGTGCCCAAGACCACATAATTGTCCTACATATATATATATATATATATATATTTTTTTTTATTTCCTCAGCCTTATGGTTAATGTGACAAAAATGTACCTCCTAGAAATATTTGTTCTAAACCTCTTGTTTCTGTGCACCAAATCCGTTTCTGACAATTTAGAATCGATTTACAAATGTCCGTCCGTCTGTCAACGATTTCCCAATATAGTGGACCTATACAGACAATTTTTCCTCAAATGAAATATATTTGAGAAATCTTTAGAGGGGATTTACCTAAAATCTCAAAACCCAAAAACGTGGACCAATATTGATAAGCTTTGGTATGTTGTCTTAAATCCTCAGGATACCGCAATTTAGAGGGCACATTTATATTAGGCTAATAAATATTTGAATTACACGAAACATTTAAAATACCGAAAATTGATGCCTTGCAAGATTGGTAAAATTATTGCAGATAGACATTGAACATTTAACATAGCATTGAACATTTTACGCAACAAGAACTCAGAATGCCTAATTACAACCACTTCAAGGGTAGAATTCAAATTCAAAATACCAAAAAAGGTCCGTTCTATTATATATGGGGGATAAATGTCTTATTGGCTAGTCATTAGAAAAACTTTCCTAAGCATGAACCAGTAACTTTTGATTTTTTCCTAAAATTTAAATTAAATCATACTATGTTGGAAAAAAATGTGCCCAAACTTCCTACGAATTAAGAATTGGAATAATATAAAATTTCTGGCAAGTGTCCAACATATCGAATATTTGTGGAGCCGTCATATGGAGGATTGGGGTTAGAAAAATAAGGTGAACTGATGTACCCACATATGCAAAAAAAAAGCTCTATCTCTCGGAGACCCCATAACTCCGATGAATATTTTGGAATGACAATTTTAACCTTATGGAGGATAGTCGCGTAAGTTAGGTTTTCTATCAATTGATCCATTATATTTAAATTATTAAAAAAAAAAATAAAATAAATTAACAAAACAATTCATAAATCACATAATCTTAAAATTATTGAAACATTTGCCCTTAGCCACAAAAATGTTTTCCTTTTTTCCACCAAAAATTAGTGAAATGGTTGTTTTGCACCCCATGTTTTTCCTTGTTTCGGTTATTGCCTCAAGATGTCATAAGAAACTTTTGCAATTATAAGTTGACGGACAAAAAATCTGCTTAACATAATCATTTTGCAAAGAGTTACAACATTACTACCCAGCAATTCAACAAAATCATTTGGTTAAGTTTATCTATTTGGTTGGCTGCTTAGCTGGTTGAAGGGCAGACGTGCGGGTGGGTTGGTGGCTACAGCTATTACTTTTTTCATTATCTCGCTGGCAACAGCAGCACAAGAAGCTACAAAGAAATGTGCAACATTCGAAATGAAGAAATTAAACAGAGTGAGAAATTAAGTTGGATTTTCAATTACAAAACATACCCGAAAACAATCAAGACGAAAAGAACGAACAGCACCAGTGGAAGTGGCAATTCAACAAATGTCCACAGTAAGAAGAAATGAAAAGAACTGAAAAAAAGGAAGCAACAACAATCTGTTGGATGTCTTTCAGATTATCTGGGGATGAACGCTTTGGCAAAACGAAAAAAAACACAAATAGAAAGAAAACGCCAAAGAAACATAATTCCAAATTGAAATGTACAAAACAAAAAGACTTTTCATTTATTGTTGCCACTGCTGCTGCTGATGCTGAGTCGTTGGTATGTTTCTGAAATATAATATTTGGAAAGAAATTAAAAACAATGAAACTCCAAACGAAGGGACGAAGAGATTGCAACAATTTGTACAAGATAAGACAATATAAAGAAAAAACTCACAATAATTTTTAGTGCACGTACCAGCTATTTCAAAATGATTGGAGAGAAATTAAAAAAATGTAACATTAAGCTGGAAGGAATGTATGTTTTGGTTAATGGAAAATAAGTCATTAATTGAAATGTTGTAGAATTAGTATTTGATGTAAGCAGATTTAGATTTGGTTATCAGTATTGATTAATTTGCAGACGAAAGACGATGTATCTAAATTCATTTAGACGCTAGAGTGATTACAACAGACGGACAGGCTTATATCGGACAGGATTATATCAAAAATATATATACTTTATAGGGTCGGAAATGATTATTTCGATGAGTTACAAACGGAAAAACTAAACCAGTAAGGAAAGTAGTAAAGTCGGAATGGGCCGACTATATGATACCCTTCACCACTATGGGGATATTCTACATATGTATATTTACAGATGTCGTATTTTCGATAGATCATTGACATGAAATTGAGCGAATTTAAAAAAGGCGATCTTTATCTATTAGTAACCCGACTAACATCAATCCTTACACATGCCATTTTCTAATCTATTTCATACTTTGTAAATTGATTTTAAGTAAACTTTACGCACGCTACTTGGTATGCTTTACTGTTTGAAATGTAATATCAATCAGTCACCCATTGATTATTTGGTTTACAACCAACATGTCGAAATTATATATGGAAGCTATGCTATATCTAAATCTGACCCAATTTCAAGGAAACTTGCCGAGATTAATTTATACTAATTTCAGTACGTTTTGCCAATCGGCCTACCTATGGGTCTTAAGCACACCACATACTTAAAATCGGACGAACGTATATATAGGAGCTATATGTAAATCTGAACTAATTTCTTTGGGTGTTTATTGAACAATTTATATTAAATAGGACGAAAATATATATTGGAGCTATATCTAAATCTGAACCGATTTTCATGAAACTTGGCACACATCATTCTTGACCTAATTCAGTACTTCATGCTAAATTTCATGCACATCGAAATATATATAGGGACATTGCTGCCCAATTTAACTTTAATCGCACGAAAATATATATGGGAGATATATCTAAATCTGGACCGATTTTCGCGAAACTTGTCACACTTCATTCTGGGCCTATTTCCGTACTCTGTGCCAAATTTCATGCAAATCGGAAAATATATAAGGAGTTTGGTGCCCCATTTACCTTAAATCGGACCAAAACATATATGGGAGCTATATCTAAATCTGGACCGATTTTCACGAAACTTGGCACACATCATTCTCGACCTAATTTAGTATCCTATACCGAATTTCATGCACATCGAAAGATATATAGGGACATTGCTGACCCATTTAACTTAAATCTGACGAAACTATATATGGGAGCTATATTTAAATCTGAAACGATTTTCTCGAAACTTAGCACACATCATTCTGAACCTAATTCTGTACTCTATGCTAAATTTCATGCAAATCGAATGATATATAGGGACTTTGATGCACCATTTACTTTAAATCGGACAAAACTATATATGGGAGCTATATCTAAATCTAAACCGATTTTCTCGAAACTTGTCACACTTCATTCTGGGCCTATTTCCGTACTCTGTGCCAAATTTCATGCAAATCGGAAAATACATAGGGAGTTTGGTGCCCCATTTACCTTAAATCGGACGAAAATATATATGGGAGCTATATCTAAATCTGAACCGATTTTTCCTAATTTCAATAGGGTTCGACCTTGGGCCAAATAAGTGACTTGTGTCAAATTTCATCCAAATCAGATCATAAATGCGACCTGTACTTAGCTTAGAATTTAACATCTACATGCATAAATCGACTAAGAAAGTGATAATATGCATATTCTCAAAAGGAACCATGTATCTATCTCGTTTCCTTTTCCCTGTTACAAACAGGCCTATACCACAGTGTGGTGAAGGGTATAATTAATATACCCTCCATACTATGGTGGAGGGTATAAAAAGAGAAGTATAATATGTATTCGGCAGCTGTTTCTTCTTACACCCAATTTAGCCATGCCTGTATATTTGTATGGAATGACGTAGGCGATGGTAGATACCAAGCAACGCCTCTTATTGGCTTTAACATGGCTAAGCCCAGGCTTATCTTGGTCCCTTTTTCATCTCAATAGTGGACGCTGACCTCCCCGCGTTGTCACCTGAGCTATTTTCATCACCCGTTGATCCGATATGTGCCGCGAGTTCACCCATAAGAACTATGGAAAATGGGCTGAGGCGTCGGGTTAGTTGCTCACACTTGAAAAAGCAATACTATGAAAAAGCAACGAGAAACAAAACATAACCCCCCCCAATGTAGATGACCCCCGCAAACTTATAAAGGATCACGTTCTGCGAATCTGCGCTTGGAATGTGCGCACGTTGTACAGAAAAGGTGCAGTTTTTGCTTTGGCAGATATACTCGAGAATTACAAAGCCAATATTATTGCCTTACAGGAAATGCCATGGAAAGGGACTGGCGTAAGTTAATCGGATGATTAAGCCCTGTATAGCTACCATGAAACTAGACATGAATTTGGCTGCGGATTTATGGTTAATAGGAGAATAAAACACCTCGTCTCTAGATTCACTCCAGTAGATGAGCGAACTGCTGTAATTCGAATAAAAGTGAAGTTCTTCTACATCAGTCGTCGTATATGCGGCCATGCTCCGACAGAAGACAAATATGAACAGACCAAAGACATATTTTACGAGCGCCTATGTAAATTTAAGCGGTCTATGTATAGGTCCAAGTTTTGATATAGCAGGCAAAGTTCGACTTTACTACTTTCCTTACTGGTTTATATGCAAATTTGAGCTGTCTATATATAGGTCCCAGTTTTGATATAACCCCATATAAACTTTCTCTTCTTTTCGGTTTTTTAACAGAAAATTCTCATTGGAAAAGCAGAACATAACTACTTTTTTACTTCCAGTACATAGAAGAAATAATTTTTATCTTGTCTGATAGATTTTTCGATTCAATGAACGATGACTTGTAATAATTGATTCATCATTGCTTTTCAAGTTTCATTACCATTTTCTTGTGAACTCTCAATGAACTTCTCAATTAACATGGTATTACCTGAAAATAGTATAAGAAAAAAGGCTTAGAATTCCATTGTGAGTATTAAGGGATCACTTAAAATACGTTATTTATATTGTCTGAAAAAATATTTTTTTAGGGAAATTGCACATAATTCTTTGCACAGTGTTATGCTTAATAATTATTAATAACCCAAAAATAAGCGGAGCAGTATAGTCGGACGGGGCCGACCATATGATACCTTAAACAACTTATACCAAGATCTAACTTTCTGTGGTTCTATATTCTGAGCTTGGGCTACATATCGTGATATTTGCACCCTACTTCTCCAGATTCCCTTTACCGTGTGTTGCGTTGTGATGTTCGGCTTTAAATTGTGGCCTTTTAATCGACTCGAAAAAACACAAAGAATTAAGTTCGATCCTCTTCATCCCAAATTATTATCTGATCATCACCGAAAATTATAGGCGTTGTCCTTGACCATACTTGGATCCTCAGGGATATCAGCGCTATATTTCCGCCCTCTAGTGTGGTAATGGGGTACTAAATAATATCTGTATACGTAAGCACCTGTAAATATTTTAGTGTAACTCCCACATCCGAGTACATATGACATTATAAATTGTATTAATTTAAAGGTCAACCTCTCCTCTTGGATATATTACCAACTTCTCGGGTCTATGTTCTTCAGGGTAAAATATACAGATACAAAATTTGTAATTTTTCACACAAAAGTCAGGGTCCATTTGACCCGCTAAATATAGAACGATCTTTATAAAAATGGGCATGCTTATTCTTTGGCCCGATCCCCTTCTCCATGTAAAATTTCGCGATGTTCGGGCCATAATTGCGGCTTCGAAAATGACCAGAAAATCGGACAAAAATTAAGTTTTTGGTCCATTTCATCCCCTAAATATTAACCGATATTTACCAAAAACAATAGGGGTCTTCATTGGCCAGAACCGGTCCTACATGCAAAATTTCGTGAAGATTGGTCCATAACTGTGGCCTGTATGGTGTTTACAAATTATAATGGACAGACGGACAGAGTGACGGACGGACACACATATCTAGATCAACTCAGCTAGTCGAGATATGACGATCGGCATACTTAAAGGTGGGTCTAGGACCAATAGAATAGAAATACACCCTTACATACCTTGATTTTTTGAAGGACCATTGACATGAAATTCGACTAAGTTAAATATGTGATTTGTGTCTATATGTGAACCGACTTAACCCAACGATCAATAACCGAATATATATATATATATATATATATATATATTTTTGATCAGCGTAAAATTCTTTGACGACTTATGCAGGACCGTCTTTCGATGTAATCACTCTATCGTCTAAACGAATTGAGGTATATCTGCAAAATTTTGCACAAAGTTGTCTCTTGTCTTGTCCGAAGATGAGCTTTATGGGTCCACGTAACAAATGTATCCACTAAAAATTATTAATATCGGTCCACTTTTTCGGGTAGCCCTAATATACCGGTTAACCCAGACCCATTTCGATACGTTGCGCGTAATGTTGTGTCAATCGGACACACTTAAAATCTTTGGTGCACCATCGGTCCAATTTTTCGGATAGCCCTCATATACCGGTTAACCCACACCCATTTCGTTGCGCGTAATGTTGTGCCAATCGGACACACTTTAAATCTTTGCGAAAAATCGGACGAACATATATATGGGAGCTATATGTAAATCTGAACCGATTTCAATAAAAGTTGGCACACGTTAGTCTATCCTAACTTCAGTAAGTTGTGCAAAATTTCGTGCCAATCCGCTTAAATTTGACTCTTTGGTTCACCAGTTGCTTAAAATTGGGCGATAATATATATGGGAGCTATATCGAAATCTAAACCGATTTCAATAAAACTTGGCACACGTTAGTCCATCCTAACTTCAGTACGTTGCCAATCGACCCAAATTTGAGTCTTTGGTGCACCATTTGCGAAAAATCAGACTAACATATATATGGGAGCTATATCTAAATCTGAACCGATTTCAATAAAACTGGGAACACGTTAGGCTATACTAATCTATGTATGTTGTGCAAAAATTTAATTTGCCAATCGGCTTATATTTGATTCTTTGGCGCTCTACTTACTAAAAATCGTACGAAAATATATCTGGGAGCGATATCTAAATATGAAGCGATTTTGCACACATCATTCTTGACTCAAATAAGTACGTTATGCCAAATTTCGTGCAAATAGAAAGAAGTATAGGACCTCGAGAAACTTAACACACATCCTTCTAGACTCATTTGAGTATGCTATGCCCAAATTTCATGCAAATCGAAAGAATTATAGGGACTTTAGTGCACCATTTACAATAAACAGGACGAAATAATATATGGGAACTATATCTAAATTTGAACTTTTTTTTCCAATTTCAATAGGGTTCGTCCTTGGGCCGAATAAGTGAGCTGTGCCAAATTTTATCCAAATCGGATCACAAATGCAATACTTTGTTTACAAGAGTACATGGACAGGCGGGCAGACGGACATGCATACATCGACTCAAAAGTATTTCTATGCATATTCTCGAAAGGGACCATGTATTTATCTCCTTTCCTTTTGTCTGTTACAAACATATGCACAAAGTAATATACCCTGTACCACAGTGTGGTACAGGGCATAAAAATTATAACCATAGGCTGAAACTATAAACATTGTTACATATTTATTGAAAGCTTTCCTACAGCTCTTCAAAGATCAAACTACAAATTTAGCCAAATTTAAAATGCACTCCATGTCAAATTGGTTTTAGCTTGGGCCTTGTATACATTGGTGCGTATGATAATACCCATTCGTCACATTGCACTGTTTGCACAGCAGGTACACATTGTCCATCCCTAATATTCAACGACCGCCACTGTACTTTGTTATGCTTCCAACATTACTTGTTTTTATTGAGAAGTAAAACCCAGTATCTGGTATTTTGTATAATTGGCTTAATTGATTTCATTCTCAATGGCATACAGAAACTTCTTAAAGTATTGTATTATTTCTTTATACATTTTTTGGCACCTTCAAATATGCCAACTCTTTCGTTACAACAATAAAGGTCTCATTGGCTTCATTATTGGTTCGAAGCATTGTTCTTTGGCCAGTATTCAATTCCATTCCCTTTGTTCTTGAGGCTATCATCAAGATTTTGTAAATGTTCATCTTGTTGTTGTTGCTGTTGTTTTGCCTTGCTGGTATGAAAATCTTTAATTTTCATTAAACTTGAAGAAGTAGCACTTATTACAATTTTCTGTTTGTTTTTCTCTTCTTGGCCTGGTACAAATTGTTTGAAGAGAAGGAAAATTCGTTTTTGTTTTCTTTTTGAGCATTTCACTTCAAGTCGTTTTGCTGATTTCTCGTTTCACTAGACAAGTTTTTAAGATTTCTCTTGTCTATCCTTTTCCCATTTCTTGAAATGGGTGTCTTTACTTCTATTGTGTTTTTTTTTGGCATCTTGGACATCATTCAACATTCACAAGTTTCGAACATTAGCTGCAGTCCGTCGCTGTTTTTTTTTTTGTTCTCATTTCCACTTCAAATCAAATGCTGCAGCTACGATGACTACTTCTTATTTTCCTCACTCTTGCCATAGATGTTCCAATTGAATTTCTGTTGTTCTCGATGTCTTATGACAAGATGTGATGATGATTCTGTTGTCTGTCTGTCCATCCGATGGGATGTCTTCTGTTGTTTTGTTTCGTTGTCATTGTTTTTGTTACTTGTGTAGTTCATTGTTTAACCATTGTCTTCATCTTGCTTACTTGACACTCGTAGTTTTTTGTTGACCGTTTTACTACCAAATATTGTGAAATTGTTTTGATGTAACTTACTTGCCTGCTTGGTTACATGGTTTTCTGGCAGTTTTGGGGTCCTGCAAGAACTATTGCTGCGCTCTATTGTTTCTAGGTGGCGTTTGTTCGATGCAGTGCACATTGGTCGTAAATATGTTGCACTGTGGGCAACACCGGGTCTATATTCTATTCAGCCAAGTGTCAGAAGAACAAGTGAAAAAGCGTTAAGTTCGGCCGGGCCGAACTTTGGATACCCTCCACCATAGATATACTGACAGGTACTTGAAATGAAAATGTAGGGAAAATACCAAAAAGTGGACCTATACCGACATTTCTACAACGCGATTATGTAAACCATAATGTGAACCATGTTCAGCAAATTTTGATTTCATCCAACCTGTGGCTATCTTATTATTTCTTCCAAACTTAGTTCAGGTTGGAAGATGTGGATCCACTCCTTCTGATACCTCCCACACAGGGGCTAGGCCTAAATGCGGGTTATAGTTCATGTATAGTTTATTATCGAACCTTACGTTCTAGCTTTATCTCGATATCCTTCGCAGGTTAAATGATTACGACAGACTCTTAAACCAAACCCAAAACGCCAAAGAAATTAGAACTACCCCAAAAAGGGGGCGAATATAAATGATTTTTGGTAGGGAGATTTGTTACCACATACGACTACAAAATACCAAATTGCAGCGAATTCGGTTGAAAAACGCGCTCAAGAACCCCAAAATACCGAATATTGGGGATACCCTTATATGGGGGCTACCCGAAAAAATGGACCTATATTCATAATTTTTTGTAGAGAAATTCGGTACCTATTAAGAACTCAAAATACTAACTTACAGCCAATTCGGTGGAAAAATACTATCAAAACCCCCAAAATACTGCCAATTAGGAGGTACCGTTATATAAAGGCTACCAGAAAAAGTGGACCTATATTTATAATTTTTTATGGAGACATTAAGTACCCAATAAGAACCCAATGTAGCAAATTTCTGCGAATTCGGTTGAAAAACACGGTCAAGAACCCCAAAATACAGAAAATTTGGGGGTACACTTATATGGGAGCTATGCCTAAGGTGGGCCGATATATTCCATCTTCGAACTTGACCTGCCTGCAAACCAAAGGACAACCCTATGCAAAATTCCAGCACCCTATCTCAATTTCTTCAGAAGATAGCGTGATTACAACAGACGGACAGAGGGGCGGACATGGCTAGATCGTCTTAGAATTTTAGCCCGATCAAGAATATATATACTTTATAGGATCGGAAATGAATATTTCGATGTGTTACAAACGGAATGACAAAATTAGTATACCCTCCATACTATGGTGGAGGGTATAAAAAGTGTTTAATGAAATAATTCTTAGCTTCAATCGGGTTGCAATTTTATCCCCAACTATAAGTAACCCAAAATATATAAAACAAGAATGGAAAGTCATTGTAGCCCCTATATTGGAACATTGTCAAGGCATGGTTTTAGTTATGATTTTAATCTTGAGAAAGGGAAAAATGGGCCTTATTCAAAAAATTGTTTGATAATGGTTTACCTTGCATGAATCCGGAATGTCAAATGACAGAAAATTCTATTACCGATGTGGCTGAAACCATTTTTATATTGAAAATAGAGCGGAATCCTTATCCAGAATGTCATTATTTTCAGCCTAGATTTATGCCACCCTCCAAGAGTCGAGAATTCCTCCTTAGTTTGGAAAATGAGGACAATAATGTGTACACAACAGGGTATAATCGAACAGGGAGTCATAAAAGTAGAGCTGTGTAAAAAATGGCATAGCTCAGTATTATTGCGAGAACCTACGGACCTAAAAACCACTTCCACTGGATAATATGACCTTGTTAAGCATAAATCGGATACACCCATTTTATGAGATCTATTTTAACACATATATCCATAATGACGTTTTATTCACAGAAAGTTGATCAACCCTCTGAAATTCCTAAGGCTAATTTACAATCACTTATAAATTGGTTTAATTTTTTTAACTTTAAAATAATAACCTGTGAAGGGTATAAATACCCAAAACCGTGTGGGACCGTTATACCGAACTATATTGAACATTTTCTTCGATGATGTTGTTTAGAGCTGTACTGAAAATTACATTGGAGGTTGTCTTTAACACGTCCAGAACACGAAATTAAAACTTACAGTCACTTGTAAAATATCTGATGTTCTGCATATAATAATTGCCTCTAGAGCGACTAGAAAATCTGACAAAATTAAAGTTTTCCGTTCATTGCACTCCCTGAATGAAATCTCAACTTCACCGAAAACTATAGGCGTCGTCCTTGACCATAATCGGAAGTTCATGTACAATTTAAAAGCTATCAGGGCGACATTTCCGTCCTCTAATGAAGTAATAGTAATACTCTACATATAGTCACCATTACCTAATTACGTATAACTCCCACATCAACTTCTCAGCTCTATGTCCTTCAGGAGTAAGTATATACACCCCAGAATAAAAATTTTGTAATTTTTCTCACAAAAGTTAGGGTCCATTTAACCCGCTAAATATTGACCGATTTATCAAAACAGGAATGCTTTTTTTTTGGCCCGATCCTCTTCTCCATGTAAAATTTAACGATGTTCGGACCATAACTGCGGCCTCTGGAGCGACCAGAAAAACGGACAAAAATAAGTATTTGGTGTATTTCATCCCTTAAATGATAACAGATCTTTACCAAAAACAATAGGGGTCTTCATTAAGCCGAACCTATCCTCCATGCAAAATTTGGTGAAGATTGGTCCATCGTGTTTACAAATTATAATGGACAGACGGACGGACACACATGTCTAGATCGACTCAGCTAGTCGAGATATGACGATCGGTATACTTAAAGGTGGGTCTAGGACCAATATGTAATTATACCTACATAGTTGTGTAGGTATAATTACATCTATTACATTTTGAAACCTAAAAAGCTAAGATTACAGTCCTTGGGTTGGAAAATGTGGCTACGCCTTAAAGATCTGTTAACTAGTGCGGAAAAAATTTTTTATTGGCGTCTATGTGAATACGCATAACATTTTTATACCCTTAACCACACTGTGGTACAGGGTATTATGTCCTTATACATATGTTTGTAACAGGAAAAGGAAATTGTTCCTTTGAGAATATACATAGAATCACTTTCATAGTCGATTTATGCATGTCCGTCCGTCTGTTGATTTTAAATTGTAAACAAAGTACAGGTCGCATTTATCATTCGATTTGGATGAAATTTGGTACAGTTCATTTATTTGGCCCAAGGACAAACCCTATTGAAATTGGGAAAAATCGGTTCAGATTTAGATATAGCTCCCATATATGTGTTCGACCGATTTAATGTAAATGGTTTACCAAAGTCCCTATATATCTTTCGATTTGCACGAAATTTGGCATAGCGAACTGAATTAAGTCTGCAGTGATGTTTGTTAAGTGAAAATTGGTTCAGATTTAGATATAGCTCCCATATATATTTTCATCCGATTTAAGGTAAATGGTGCACCGATGACCCTATAGATCTCTCGATTTGCACAATATTTGGCGTAGCGTACTGAATTAGGTCTAGAATGACGTAAATTGTGCACTAAGGACCCAAAGTTTGGCCGATTGCCACACAATTTTGTGCAATATACTGTAGTTACGTGTGTCAGGTTTTCTTGACATCGATTCAGATTTACATGCAGCTCCTATATATTTTTTCGTCCGATTTTAAGTAAATGGTGTACTAAAGACCTATAGCTGTGCCAATTGACACAACGTACTGAAATAAATATAAACTACTTTCCTTACTGGTTTCAAATGTAGCACTGTTTTCTGCGAACTCGAACTTCTTTTGATATTTACGGCTTCGGACTTTAAAATGCATAAAATGGGTGTGACTAAAGATATCTGACAGATTAAAATCACAGACTTATTATAATTTAAGACACATAAATTAAAGACACATTGGTTGGAAATGCGATTGAGGATATTCAAAATAAATAAATGAGATCCGAATCATCAAAGCTGTAACATAAATACTGCGCGAATAATTATAGATGTCTCTAGCTATAGAAATATAAATAGTATGGCATAAATGTGTTCAGTCTTTGACCATTATCTTATAGTGCAAACGTTGTTGGCAATGTACTTAAGGTTCCTACCAGTATTGACCTCAGTTGTCTTCTGTTATTCACCTGGCCCATTAATGTACCATCCATCCGTCTGTCTGCCCATGAATTGAATGAAATTTGACACAACTCATTTATTTGTTCCAAGTACGAACCCTATTGAAAAAAACTCAGTATGTTGAAATCAGTTTAGATTTAGATAAAGATCCGGTATACCATAGTCCTAAAGACAGGTCGATTGCCACAAAATACACAGGTACATAAGTTAGTATAGCCTAAAGTGTGTCAAGCTTTGCTGAAATCGGTTCAGATTTAGTTGTACTAAAGATTGTCAGATTGGCACGAAATTTTTCACAGCATACAAAATTAAGCATAGGTTGACGTAATTATGTTTTTTAGAAATGCAAACATAGCCCATGTATATTTTCGAACAACTTCATGTTAATTGGTCTCCAAATAATCAAGGGGTGTACGGTGAAGGTATCATATCGTCGGCCCCGTACGACTTTTGAACTTTCCATACTTATTTGACCTTCATATAGCTCTTTCCTTACAATGGAAAATTCAATAATAATTTTAATTCATCTACGAAGACACTGTGCTAAAGTGTCGGTCCATATTGCTGGCTTACTGTTATCTTTAACATTGGCAACGTATTCTACTGCTGATACGGTTACTGGTTGCTGGTATTTCTGAAACATTTGTCTCAGACAAACATATGATGCAGTTAGTCGTAGTAGTCACTGTAGTCCTGGCGATAGTGTTGCATGTAATTTGTTACTTCAGTGATGCACAAAAGACCATGTTGTCGTTTATTTTTGCGTCTCTGCTTGTGTGTATGTGTGTGAGAGCCAAAGTTTTATTTTGTGTGTGTGAAGAAATTTATATCATTTGGTTTTTTCCCTTAACCAATGTAAATAAAGAGCCAGTTGCCAGGGTCGGTTAGACCTTCAGTCTCTAGGTTGGCTGGTTGTCGGTTTGTTGTCTGGCTTAAGTTTTCCATATTTATGAATATAAATTATTACTTGCAAGATGCAAAGGGAGAGCGGCAGAGTGTGCGAGACAGTAAGAGAATGTTAAGCGATATATTTGATTTCTGTTGTGTGTGTGTTTGTTATGTATTGTAGTCATGTCCGGGAAAGACAATTTCAATAATGAAGATTTCTTAATTAACTTAATCTCATTAATGGAATATTTTGCTATGGGAAGCTGTTGGGTAATTCGGCATGATTGTTAGATTATTTTTCGGAAATACTTTTAATACACTGGCTGCCTTTACATTGTATATGACAAGAATATATTCCGGGGTATTAAAAATGTTGATGCACTCTACAATAAAATTGTTATATTTGTAGTTAATAAGGACAAGATGAAGAATATTCTCGTATAAATTTGTTTATTTTATTATGAATAGCAAATTAAACATATTTATTAATATTGATATGCAAAAAATGTTGAATATTATTATTATAGAAATATCGATATATAAATAACAACAAAAAATTTAAAAAAATAAAAGATTTTATACTTAATATGGAAAATTTGATTTTTTTAATATTAATACAAATTCATTGTGTATTTATGTTTTATATGACAATATTTAAGACATTTTGTTGTAGACCGCATATAACGGTTCAGTTCAGGACTCATTGCGTATTCTATAGTGCATATGTGTGTATTTTGGACATATTCCCCATATAAAAGTTACTTTTCATTTTAAGATTTTAAAAGCAGTTCCCCACCCAAGTGATTGTAATTTTGGCGTAACCCTAATTTAAATAGGGGCCCATTTTCAATATTCAGGAGTGCCTGTAATCATCCATGCAAATTGCTTCACATACCATAACTTATATTTTCAAACTAAACAAATCTGTTTTTTTGGAAAACGTGAGCAAATAATATTTCCGTTTTTCAAGGCAATGACAATCAATTAATTGTAAAAAATAACAATTAATTGATTTTTCGATTTTCCATAATGTTTCTGGAGAATAGACAACTGTCGGGTTAGTTACCACACTCGGAAAACGCCTCTTACTATGAAAAAACAAAGAAAATGAAAACCAAACCCCCTAATGTTGACGACCCCGCAAACGTATAAAGGACCACGATCTGCGAATCTGCACTTGGAATGTGCACACGCTGTACAGAGCAGTTGCAGTTCTCGCTTTGGCGGATGTACTCAAGAAATACACAACCGATATTATTGTCTTACTGAAAATACGCTGGAAAGTGACAGGCGTAAGTAAAGCAGACGATTACGCACTGCATTATAGCTGCCATGAAACGAGACATGGATTTGGATTTGAATTGGATTTATGGTCAACAGGAGAATAAAATAACTCGTCTCCATATTCACTCCAGTAGATGAGCGAATTGCTATAATCCGCATAAAAGCGTAGTTCTTCTACATCAGTCTTATTTGCGCCCATGCTCCGACCGAAGACAAAGATGAGCGCCGCGAAACTGCATATGACCGCTGCCCTGGCCATGACATAAAAATTCTGCTAGGAGATTTTAATGCAAAAATCGGAAGGGAAAATATTTTTGGCCCCAGCGTCAGAAAATTCAGCCTTCATGAAGAAACATCCGACAACGGAATGAGGTTGATTGACTTCGCGGAAGCAAAAAACAAGGTAGTTAGCAGCACCAGATCTCGATATACACAAGGCCACCTGGATTTCTTCTGATCAAGCAACGGGGAGCGAATATCGATTCGGACCACTACCTTGTAGCAGCCAAGGTTCGCACTCGTCTTAATGTTGCAGCACTCGAAAAGCTGCAAACACAACAGGTAGCCAAGGCCTACTCCGCTCAATTTACCCACGAAAACACTTCTTGTCCCGATAATAGTATAGGAGCTCAATGGCAAAGAATTGCCCACTCGATATAAACTGCAGCAAAAGCAACACTTGGGTACCAAAAACTACCATCAAGGAACCCATGGTACGATCAGGAGTGTCGTAATGCTACTGATGTGAAAAACGCAGCGTACAGGGCAACACTGCAGACAGTAGCAACACGCAGTGCGATGGAGAATTATCGAGAGAAAAGGAAAGAGGAGAAACGGGTTCTCAGAAAAAGAAGAAAAAAACAAGAAAAACGTGAGCGTGAGCAAATCGAAATGTACAGGAGTTAGGATGAAGTCCGGAAATTTCACCAACGAGTAAAACACAAAACTGAAGGTTTTGGTGCAGGCACATCCTCCTGTAGAGATGAAGAAAGAAACCTGCTGATAGATACAGACAGCGTGTTGATGATCTGGAAGGAGCATTTTCAAAAGCTGTTGGTATCAAATAGCGGCGGTGAAGAAGAAACCCCAGAACCAATAAGAGATGATGGTATAGAGTGTATACCACCTAGCCAAGATGAAGTCAGAATAGAAATCAATCGGCTGAAGAACAATAAAGCAGCAGGAGCCGATGGATTACAAGCTGGTTAGGAGCATGTACTACAATATGGTTAGAGGAATGTATGCTTAATGATTGGAACCTCAGCATCCTGTGTCCCGTGCACAAAAAGGAGACAAGACAATATGTTCCAACTATAGAGGAATTAGCCTTCTTCCCATCGCATATAAAGTGCTATCCAGTGTGCAGTGTAGACAATTGAAGCCAATGGTCAATGACATTATTGTACAATAGCAATGTGGCTTCAGACCTGGCAAATCCACCATTGACAAGATATTCACTGTGCGCAAATCCTGGAAAAAAACCCACAAAAAAATCGACACATTCCACCTATTCGTCGACTATAAAGTCAGTCTTGTCCGTTCAGGGGTGTTTAAAGCCATGTCTGCGTTTGGTATTCCTGCAAAATTAATTCGGCTATGCAGGATAACTTTAACTGGCACAAGATCAGCAGTTAAAGTCGGAAATGACCTCTCGGAGTCCTTTAATACCGAACGAGGATTCAGACAAGGTCTGAATCAAAGGTCTGGCAGTAAACGACGAGAAGACCAAGCTTGTAGCATCAACGCGCAAGATGTCCAGTAGACACGGACCAACTGTGGAACTTGAGAACTCAGCTTCGAGGTAGTCAAAGATTTTATATACCTTGGTACCGCCATAAATAAAACTAATGACATCAGTTTTGAAATTCGAAGAAGGATAGTGTTGGCCAGTGCTATTATATGGATCTGAAGCATGGGTACTTACTCAAGCAGATGAGGCATCTCTTGGTGTGTTTGAGAGACAAATTGTCCGAAAGATCTATGGGCCGATCTGCGATGACGGTGAATATCGCCGTCGAATGAACCATGCGATGCACTAGCTATTCTCGGACATCGGCCCTGTTAGACGTATTGAGCTGCAGCGACCAGCCCAGAAGACATATAAAATCGAACCAGCTGATGGTTCACGCAGAAGGGGAAGGCCACGAATAAGATGGAAAAAAATATGTGGAAGACAACATTGCAAATATGATCTTTCAAACTGAAAAACTGCGCAAACGGCCGACACGCCTGGAAATCTTTTTATAACCTTCACCATAGTATGGAGGGTATATTAATTTTGTTTTTCCGTTTGCAACTCATCGAAATAATCATTTCCGACCCTATAAAGTATATATGTATGACGATATAGCCATGTCCGTCTGTCCGTCTGTCTGTTGTAATGACTCTAGCGTCTAAACGAAATGAGATAGATCGCTAAAATTTTGCATAGAGTCGTCTTTTGTCTGCAGACAGGTCAAGTTCGAAGATGGGCTTTATCGGTCCACGTTTAGGCATAGCTCCCATATAAGGTTACCCCCAATTTTCAGTATTTTGAGGTTCTTGAGCGCGTTTTTCAACTGAATTCGCTGAAATTCGGTACTTTGAGTTCTTTTTTTTTTGGCTAGCCCCCATATAAGGGTAACCCCAATTTTCAGTATTTTAGGGTTCTTGAAAGCGGTTTTCAACCGAATTCGCTGAAATTTGGTACATTGGGTTCATATTGGGTACCAAATTTTCCCAAATATAAATATAGGTCCATTTTTTTCTGGTAGCCTCCATATAAAGGTACCTCCCAATTACCAGTTTTTGGGGGGTTTTGACCGGATTTTTTCAGCGAATTGGCTGTAATTTAGTAATTTCAGTTATTATTTGGTAGCAAATCTCTCCACAAAAAATTATAAATATAGATCATTTTTTTCGGGTAGCCCCCATATAAGGGTACCCCCAATTTTCGATATTTTGAGGATCTTGAGCGCGTTTTCAACCAAATTCGCTGAAATTTTGTATTTTGTGGTCGTATATGGTTACAAATCTCCCCACCAAAAAGTATTAATATTCACCCCTTTTTAGGGGTAGTCCCCATATTACCCCCTTTTTATTTATATTAAAATAGTTATCTGATTTGTTTAGTGTTTTGGGGTTAGAATACATTTTTTATATCATACAATATCCGCCTTCTAAAGATATTGTGATAAAAAAAACAGTAAGGAAATTTCGCTATACATACCCTCACCACTATGGGTACATGTAAGACATGTTTATATCTACAATATCCTGTAGATATAGAAATTTCGCATACATCAGTCGCATGTGCAAAATTTTGTCTCAATCGAATAAATATTGGCAGTATGGAGCTTCATTTACATAAAATGGGACGACACTATATATAGCAGCTATATCTAAATCTGAACCGATTCCAACAAAATTTCACATACATCAGTCGGGACCTAATTCAGTACTCTGTGCAAAACTTTGCATTAGTCGGACCACTATTGGGAGTTTGGTGCACTATTTACATTAAATCGGACGAAACTAAAAATCGGAGCTATATATAAATCTGAACCGATTTCAACAAAACTTGGCATATAACTATCTAGACCTAATTCAATACTCTGTGCAAAATTTTGTCTCAATCGGATCACTATTGGAAGTTTGGTACATCAATAAGTTAAAATCGGGCGAAAATATATGTGGGTGTTATATCTAAATCTGAACCGATTTTTTCCAATTTGCCAACATTCATCCAAATCGGATTATAAATGGGACCTGTACTTTGTTAAAAAATACATGGACGGACAGACGGACGGACATTCATAAATCGACTCAGAAAGTGATTCTATGCATATTCACAGAAGGAATCATGGGTCTATTTCGATTTTTTCCCTGCTACAAACATATGCACAAAGACACAATACCCTGTACCATAGTGTGGTGAAGTGTATAAAAAGGGGGTTACATGTGGACTACCCCTAAAAGGGGCGAATATGTATAATTTTTGGGATGGAGGTTTGTTACCATATACGACTACAAAAAACCAAATTACAAAGAATTTGGTTGAAAAACGCGCTCACGAACCCCAAAATACCGAAAATTGAGGGTACCCTTATATATATTTATAATTTATAGTGGAGAGATTTGCTACCTAATAAGAACTCGGCGTACTAAATCACAGTCAATTCGGTCGAAAAATACGATCAGAACCCCCAAAATACGAAAAATATGGGGACTATCAGAAAAACTGGACCTATATTTCTAATTTTTTGTGGAGTAATTTGATAACCAATAAGAACCCAACGTACAAAATTTCAGAGAATTCAGGTTTAAAACGAGCTCAAGAACCTCAAAATCGCGAAAATCGGGGGTACCCTTATAACTAACGAAAAAATGAACCTATATTTATAATTTTTAGTAGGGAATTTGCTACCCAATAAAATCAAAGTACCAAATTTCAGCGAATCGGGAAAAATGCGATCAAAACCCCCAAAATACCGAAAATTGGGGGTACCCTTATATGGGGACTATCCGAAAAAATTGACCTATATTTATAATTTTTTGTGGGAAGATTTGCTACCCAATAAGAACTCAAAGTACCAAATTTCAGCAAATTCAGTTAAAAAACGCGCTAAATAACCGCAAAATACCGAAAATTGGAGGGTATCCTTATATGGGAGCTATGGCTTAACGTGGACCGATTTTTCCCCCCCAAAACCCCCAAAATACCGAAAATTGGGGGTACCCTTATATGGGGACTATCCGAAAAAATTGACCTATATTTATAATTTTTTGTGGGAAGATTTGCTACCCAATAAGAACTCAAAGTACCAAATTTCAGCAAATTCAGTTAAAAAACGCGCTAAATAACCTCAAAATACCGAAAATTGGGGGGTACCCTTATATGGGAGCTATGGCTTAACGTGGACCGATTTTTTCCAATTTCAATAGGGTTCGTCCTTGGGCCAATTAAGTGACCTGTGCCAAATTTCATCCAAATCGGATCATAAATGCGACCTGTACTTTGTTAACAAAAATACATGGACAGACGGACGGGCGGACAGACGGACATGCATAAATCGATTCAGAAAGTGATTCTATGCATATTCTCAAAAGGAACCATGGGTCTATCTCGATTATTTTTGCATGTTACAAACATATGCACAAAGACATAATACCCTGTACCACACTGTGGTGAAGGGTATAAAAACAGTTACCGGAGCAGTATAGTTGGACATGGCCGACCATATGATACCCTACACAACTTCCATGAAAATCTAACATTCTATATTCGGAGCTTGGGCAAGTTGCGTGATATTTTGCACCCTCTTGGCCGATTAGATGCCAACAAATATTTCTAATATTCAGTAGACGAGAGTTGCACTTGTCAGTACGTAAACACCCGTAAATATTTAAGTGTAACTCCCACATATGAGTACATATGACCATAAAGTTGGTATCAATTTAAAGGTCAACCACTCTTCTTGAACACACCATCAACTTCTCGGCCCTATGTCCTTCAGGAGTAAATATATACGCTATAGAATACAAATTTTGTCATTTTTCACACAAAAGTCAGGGTCCATTTGAAATTCGAGATGTTTGGACCATAATTGCGGCCTCTGGAACGACCAGAAAACCCGAAAAAATAAGTATTTGGTCCATTTCACCCCTAAATATTAACCGATCTTTACCAAAAACAATAGGGGTCTTCATTGGGCCGAACCCATTCTACATGCAAAATTTCATGATGATTGGTCTATAACTGTGGCCTGTATCGTGTTTACAAATTATATTGGACAGACGGACGGACGGACACACATGTCTAGATCGACTCAGCTAGTCGAGATATGACGATCGGTATACTTAATGGTTGGTCTAGGACCAATATTTCGCTGCGTTACAAACTCTTGGGGCTGCACAACGCTCTAATACCCTGACAACATAGTTGTGTAGGGTATAAAAATGTTCAATAGAGATAAAAGTCCATGGATGATGTTCACCAATTTGAAGTTCCCAGCCCTTTTTTTGAATTTTCAGAGAATACATAGTAATCACCTAAATATTTAAGGAATTACGAAGTGTTCGGCCCTGTCACAATTAACGGTGTTTAAAATTGTATATATATTTTGTTGGCCTCCCATGATAGGAGTTATAATAAATGATATCCGGTGAATGATTAGGATCTAATATATAAATTCCACATAATTGCCGTTTATTATATTTGGTATACAATATTTGTTATATTATAAGCAATCATTTTTTAACAATTATTTAAAACAATGAAGCACATCAATGCAAGTAAATTTTATGAAAAAAAAAAACAGTATTACATTGTCCTGTATTACGTTGCAACCTTATTTCGTAATACAATTATTTTCTGGTTCCTCTCTATCGAAATCGAATTTCAATTTTACAATAAATTTTCGAATAAATAATTTCCAATAGAAGCAACAGAAATGCACAAATATAACATGCTACCATTATTTGCCATATAAAAATGAATTCGTCGATGCCCATTGTGCGATGACCTGCATCCGTATTGACATTTTCTATATTTTTAATTTTACCAATTCTTTTCAATTCAATATAACTGAGACGTAGCCAATATTCGTTAAAACCCAATTCATTGGCTCGAATAATGAATTTATTTAACGGTTGCAGGTACAACGAATTTTGAGGCAAAACAAAGCCCGTAATGCCCATATTGGGTAGGCATATTCGGCTTAAACGAAACAATGGTTTTGAGAGGCTTCTCTGCTGGGTACTGTAAATATACCATTGCGCATAATGGACTGGATAGGCGTACGAGGTGTTGAAGGAGGAATGTAGACGCCGATATTTCTCATAGTCAGAGTAAATTTCCAGTCCGGACAGAAAGCGTTTATAGTTGTATCCACGACTCTGTTTAATGAAGTCCAAATCATTTTTGAAGATCACAACTTTTAAATTGGCGGCCCGAAGTTCTTGGAAATTTGTGATTGGTACCGTAAGAGGATGTGTGAGAAAGGATTGCAGAATTGCTGAAAATTGCACGGTGACAAGTAGACCTCGTACAAATAGTACGGTATATAATATTTTTAAACTTTTCGTTGCTCGGGGTTGTAGTTTAAACGACCAGCCAAATATTCCCCTAAACACTTTGGTATTCAGAATAAGTTTATCCAAAGTAATTGAGTATTGTTCGTTTCTTTGTAAATGTACAACTTTTGTACCCAGCTCTAGGATAATAGACAACACCAACATCGATAATATGAAACGTAGAAAAAAATGTAGATTCATCGAACGGTATATAAATTCTTTATAGCTATGCGGCTTCTCGATCGGCACCATAATACACCAGGGTCTGACTTCATACAAGTGAGACATTATCCTTGAACTATTAGCGTGGAGTGCTGGAACCAATGCAGCTGGTATATCGAAGCGATCAGCTTTGGCCAAATCAAATATGTTTTGATAGAATACCGGTTTATCCTCCTGCAGGAACAGAGGCCATGACAGGGAACCGTTGATTTGCTGGGCAAATGCTTCGAGAAAACTCACCACATAACCCTTCATTACAACCTGCCCATATTGATCGCGATGTAAAGCTGATCGAGGTATCATTTGATCGGGATATGTTCGAATTTTATGACCATACAAATTTGCCATTTTATTGGGAAAGAATTCAACATTGTTGCCAACATCATGACCAAAGCTTTTCGTAACCACTTCGAATTCAGGAAACATTTCGAATGCGTAGAATACTGGATCTTCATAGAAATTTCCCAGCAAAACGATGACATTAATTATTTTCTGTTTGGAGCATGCCTTAAGCATGTGCCACACAACGATGCTGGCAAAAGCCTGAGACATATGTTCCGCCAATAGAATAATGCGATTTTGTAGCTTATATTGTAAAACCCGCGATAAAAAGCTAACATATCTGTCCTCATCCCCATATTGCCAATAGATGAAAATCAAAAAGTTTTTATTCAATTTAAGGCAGGTATTACAAAATTGACGTGGGAAGGTTTGAATTAGCACCGACTTTCCCATATTTTTCTGTAAGACTTCAGGAACCAATACATCCTTAATGGTAAATTCACGTCCAATGAGAATACAGTTATCAAATCGATTCTCTCGATCCACTTTGTAGAATAGTTGTTTTAATTGAAATCTTATTTCATGCTTATGCACGTCCTCGTTTTGTAATTTTCTAATTATTACATTATTGGGTTTGATGGATTGAATGAATAGCAGAAAGATTAGAATTTTGAAAAATATCATGTTTAGAAAATGCTGCCTAAATAAAGGTTGTCGATAAACTGTAAGGAAAATTTAAAGTGAAATTTTATTTATGTGTAGCCAAATAATTTCTTTCTGATACGCTATGGCTGCTTAATGGAAATCATTATGGCATTAATGATATCAAATGCATTTCCTTTTAGCATTCAATTAATAGCATTATGTTTTTTCCTTGTTCATTGATTTTACTTTTTTTTTTTAAATAAATATTTCAGATTACATTTGTTGTACCCTACACATATATGTTCACTATGCGTATAATTCTAGACCGAATTAGGTGAATCTATCTAATTATATCCGTTTGTCAAAGTAGAGGCCATGCGCTATTACCATGGGTAGGTACAAATTTAAGGCATCTAATGGACCAAACACTTTAAAGAAGTAGAGTCCATAGAAATATCCCGACAGATCATTTTTTGAATGACCACTTTATGGTAATGGGTACAAAAAGTTTGACCTGGTTGGACTTCAAAAATTTTAATTTGTTTTCTTTTTTTCAGTTATAATTTAAACTCTATGTCATTTTATATGAGCAAGGGTATCTAGCCAATGAGTATGCCATAAAAAAGGCCACATGAACCAAGAGGTCTGTGTGAAAAAAATTACCAAATAATAAATATAAATAATCGGAAAAGTTATCTATGAAATGTCAGTTGTTGTCCATTAAATACGACGTTGTCGGGGTCTAGTTTAAAACATTGATATAAATATTTAATCCCAGTTAGTTGTTTTTATAAAACCAGTAAGGAAAGTAGTAAAGTCGGACGGGGCCGACTATATGATACCCTTCACCACTATGGATATATTAAACAGGACTATTAACATGAAATTGGATGAAATAAAATATGTGATATTTATCTAAATGTGAATCTACCTATATATCCATAAGTTATATAAATCGACTTCAATCAAATATAAATAGGTTATCTGTTGGGCTATGTCTGTACTTCTAGAAAACGCAACTACGTAATTCTATGCTCAATTTTGTACGTTGTGCAAAATTTGATGTCAACCTGACTAGCATGAAGAGTTTGATGTCCAATTTACTTAAAATCGGGCGAAAATATATATGGAAGCTCTATCCAAATATATCGAAGGATATATAGGGACTTTGGTGCACCATTTACATGAAATCGGACGAAACTATATCTGAATCTGGGCCGATTTTCTCGAAACTGGGCAGACATCATTCTAGGCTCAATTCAGTACGTTATGCCAAATTTCCTGCAAATCGAAAGATATATGGGGACTTTGGGGCACCATTAACATGAAATCGGACGAAACTATATATGGGAGCTATATCTAAATCTGGACCGATTTTCGCGAAACTGGGCAGACATCATTCTAGCCTCAATTCAGTACGTTATGCCAAATTTCATGCAAATCGAAAGATATATAAGGACTTTGGTACACCATTTACCTTAAATCGGAGGAAGATATATACGGGAGCTATATCTAAATCTGAACCGATTTTCACGAAACTTTGCACACATCATTCTAGACTTAATTCAGTGCGCTATGCCAAATTTCGTGCAAATCGAAAGATATATAGGGACTTTGGTACGCCATTTACCAAAAATCGGCCGAAACTATATATGGGAGCTATATCTAAATCTGAACCGATTTTCACGAAACTTGGCACACATCTTTCGTGGCTCAATTCAGTACGCTATGCCAAATTTCGTGCAAATCGAAAGATTTTCAGGGTCTAAAGTCCGTAAATCGGGCGAAACTATATATGGGAGCTATATATAAATCTGAACCGATTTTCACGAAACTTGGCACACATCTTTCGTGGCTCAATTCAGTACGCTATGCCAAATTTCGTGCAAATCGAAAGATTTTCAGGGTCTAAAGTCCGTTAATCGGGCAAAAATATATATGGGAGCTATATCTAAATCTGAACCGATTTTTCCCAATTTCAATAGGGTTCGTCCTTGGGCCAAACAAATGAGCTGTGCCAAATTTCATCCAAATCGGATCATAAATGCGACCTGTACTTTGTTTACAATTTAAAATGGACAGACGGACAGTGTGGTGAAGGGGACGGAATATACGGAGGCATCTCCTCAATATAGTGATACCTCCTGAAGGAAAGAATTGAGATAAACAATTAATATATTTGCATAAATCGATTCAGAAAGTGATTCTATGCATATTCTCAAAAGGAACCATGGGTCTATCTCGATTATTTGTGCCTGTTACAAACATATGCACAAAGACATAATACCCTGTACCACAGTGTGGTGAAGGGTATAAAAACTCAAACATGACGTTAATGGAATATATCGACAGACATTTAGGCATCTCCTCAATATAGTGATACCTCCTGAAGGAAAGAATTGAGATAAACAATTAATATATTTGGTTCAAAATTGGCATATGCCGGTCATTAATTAGGCATAGCCTTCATATAATGATATCCCCAAATATTCACTATTTCCTACACTATATAATCAATATTGGTCCCCCTTTAGGCATAGCCTCATATAATTTTGTAATCTAAATTACAGTAGTTTGAGGATTTTATACTCTACCATGCGTTATCAGTATCACTCCACTTTTTGAATCTTACAGATTTTAGGAAAAATCCCCATTAAAAATTGCTGATGTTTGTATTTGATGTACATAATGGTTTACATAAATCGGTTTGCAGAATTATTGGTATATGTCCACTTTTCGGTATGTTCCCTATATTTTCATTGCATGTATCAGTCAGTATAACTATGGTGGAGGGTATCAAAAGTTCGGCCCGGCCGAACTTAACGCTTTTTCACTTGTTAAAACTCGCCGAAAGTTCTGTCACAAGCTAAGTAAGTAATGTAAGTATATATATATATATATATTATAATTAATATGAAAAAATCTAATTTATTTAATATAAATACAAATTCATTGTGTATTTATGTTTTATATGACAATACCCTTTTACATACCCTTTACACCCAACAGCAATTTTAAATTCAAACTTCATGATTTCAACCAAAATATAAATTATACCATATTTAGTACGAATTTTCAAAAGTTTCTATATATCGCCATACTACACCCCGATAGCGTTCCCCCAAATTCCATCTCCTGCCATTCACCTAAAATTCAAATTGTACCAACTTTTGTACTAATTTTAAAAACTACCAATTCTACAACGCAGTAGTAATCTTATTTCCAAATTTCTGTATTCCAGCTCTATCTGTTCAACCAAATTGAAATTGTATTGAATATAGTATCATTTAGTACTTTTCGTACACATAAGTTCAAATGTCCAATACTATCTATATATCCCAATCTTACACTCCAACGGCAAAGTTAATTACAAGTTTCAGGATTCCAGATCCATCCATTCCTTCAAATTCAATGTGTACCAAATTTAGTACCGTTTTGTACTTTTCGTTTACATGAGTACACACTTTCACATCCTACTAAATTGAAAGAAATTTAGTACATTTTAATACTTTTCGGATACTTTTAGTTCGAATTTTCAAAAACCCCTTGGTACATCTATCCTACACTCCATCAGGGACTTTTATTCCATTTGTTTAGGAGTTGTAGCTCTACCCGTTCGCTAAATACAAATAGAACCAAATCAAGATTCCCAAATTTCAAAATTCTAGCTTCAGACATTTGGTCTGGGCGTTTATGAATCGTTAAGTAAGTCAATCCGTCAGTCAGACTCACAGGAACGAAATCGAAAATTGTAGCAACAGTAGGAAATGCGTCTAAGACCTTCCAGATACCTAAAATGGGAGAGCACAATTTTTTGGGAAACAATTTTTGCAGTAGTAATCAAAAAGCTCAATTATAAAATATAAATGGATATTACGAGTACTAATTGGGACCTTTAAATGGTGACTTGGAGAATTCAAACTGCAAGTACATCTAAAATGTACAAAATGCGTATTGTCGATGTAGAGTTTTACTCTGATCCAGACTTTTACTCTAAGCCGGAAATGCAGTGTTTCAAGTTCCTGCGCCAACGAATCTCTTGTATGTTGAGAAAATTTGTGTGTCATATAGCTGGCCCGGGTGACTTTGATGCTTTCCCTATAGCGTTTACTTTATCATAATCATCATGCAATTTTGTACTTTATTCCAATTTATTATTACACACACAACTACACATGAAATTGTTCTCGCAGACTTACTTATTACTTATCTATACAATAGTTAGAATTACATACCCTTTGAAATGCAAACAAAATCCTGCCAAGAATAAATTTACCATGAAATGAGATTTGACAAAGTAAATAGCGATTATGACATACAACCATAAACTACACATAGACATACACACATAAATCTGTCTAAAATCCTCCTCAGTCCCCGTTTTTTTGAAAAGGTTTCTTGAAGTATTTAACGATTTGGCAGCAAACGAAAAAGGGGAAAACTTTGTTCGCCCTTTTTACGTTATTGTTTCAGCAGATCGCTATGTAGCAGTGAGTGAGCGTGTATGTATCAGTGTGGGTATGGAAACCTGTTACATGCTGACAAATCTGTTAATTAAATTGAAAAACCAATTAAAACTTCAAGTTTTTTTACTTCACTTCTCTTGCAAAAATTTCGTTACGGTGAAACCCGACAACGTACATATGTACTACTTCATATCGATAAAGTTAAAATCAAAAAATGAGTAGAAAAAAATCGGGATTTTTTTCTTCATCTGTTTTTGTGATTATGCTGTCAACATCGTTTGTTGTACTTTGGCTGGCACGAGCGACATTCATTGTGCAGCTGTGTAAACGAAGTTCAGGTGGTGAAAAGAGCAATACAGGAAAAAACAAAATCACTTATTGTCATCACTGCCATTGGGTGGCATTGCTGAAAAGTACTCTTAAAGTTTTTCCGCAAACAAAATAAAACTTCAAAATGTCCGTGTCCGTTGTTGCAGAGCTGTCGTTGGTGGAAATATTTAATGTCGGCTGATTATGGTTATAAAAATATTACTATTAGGGTTTTTGGGTAAACCCATTTATGTTTGATGGTCGGACAAATACATAAATATGTCGGATACTAGTACAGTGTATATAATGGACTTGGAACTTCGACATATAGGATATTATGGGACCTATGTAAAAGAATGTACTAATATTCAGAAATATTCTGGAAAATCACCAGAAATTTGCAATAACAAATTACAGACACTCCGGTCAAAAATGTGGCTATACGTTTTAGTGTAAATATCTATATCGCAAAAAATGTCCACAATGAATTTGTTTACCCTCTAATATTCCGGAATTTCAAATTGCAGTCACTGAGTTTGGAAAATGCAGTTAAAACCTTTAAATGGAGACTGGACCGTCATCTGCGTGCTATGTCAAAACTTGAACCTGCAAATATGCTTTCACCCTTCAAGAAACTGAAATGTCTTTGATTGAAAAAATCGCATTAAAATTCAAAAGAACTAAAATAGGGCGTGACCTTTTTATGGTGACAATTTCAAATCATGGACCTATATTGAATATTTTCTGCAAAAATGGTTTCAATCCTCAACAAAACCGGAAAGCATGTGGTTTGAAATTCGTCAACAACTTAAAGTAATACATAATATGAGGAGGGACCTTTATTTGACGCCTATGCTGAAATATTGAACTGTATCGAAATTTTTCTGCAAAGATATTTTCAATATTCAGGAAGCGATATGTGGATTCTTTATGTTGAAGCTATGTTAAGCCAGGGACCTACATTTATTGAACATTTTCCACAAATATATTAGTTTACTATACAAGAACTATGAATTTCAAATTACTGTCGCTGCTGTGTGAAATAGCGGGTTATACCTTTAAAATATAAAAGATGAAGGTGGACCTGTAGCAGGATCAAAGAAATGGTAAATTATAACAATTTTCATTCGAGCCCAAAATGGAGCATCCTTCAAAACGACGGGCCGACATTTATTAAAAGTTTCGACTACGATGTCTTCCGAAAATCAGACCTCAACTAATAACTGCTTCAGTTAGAACCAGTAAAAAAAGTTCAAAAGTCGGACGGGGCCGGCTTTATGATACCCTTCACCACTTTCGGTACCAATCTGAAATTTATGGAAAATTGAATGTCAATCATCGAGCAAAATGTGTAAAAGATCTATATATAAATGGACGTTTTTGAGCAACCGTGGCATCCACCATTTGTTATGCTGCAACACAGTGCGCTATCCAAAATTTATCTCGACGCAAAGTCCAATCCAAATTTTGACATGTATCAATCTAGACCTAATTCAGTACGCTGTGCAAAATGTTGTCTCAATCGGACACACATCGATGGTATGGTGCACCATTTACATAAAATCGGAGGAAGCTATATATGGGAGCTATAAATAAATATGAACAGATTTTAACAAAACTTCGCATACATCAACCCAATACTCTGTGCAAAATTTTTTCTCAGTCGGGCAAATATTGGCAGTATGGTGCACCATTTACCTAAAATAGGACGAAACTATATATGGGAGCTATATCTAAATTTGAACCGATTTCAACAAAACTTAGCATGTATGAATCTAGACCCAATTCAGTACTCTGTGCAAAATTTTGTCCCAATCGGACAAATATTGGAAGTTTTGTGCACCATTTACCTAAAATCGGCCTAACCCATATGTATATGGGAGCTATATCCAAATCTGAACCGATTTTCTCCAATTTCAATAGGGTTCGTCTTTGGGCCAAATAAGTGACATGTGCCAAATTTCATTCAAATCGGATCATAAGTGCGACCTTGACTTTGTTCACAAAAATACATGGACGGACAGACGGACATGCGTAAATCGACTCAGAAAGTGATTCGATGCATATTCTCTAACGGAACCATGGGATTCCTTTTGCCTGTTACAAACATATGCACAAAGACATAATACCCTGTACCACAGTGTGGTGAGGGGTATAAAAACTCGGAAGGCTTACATTTTGAAAATATCGAGTACAGAGTTGTATGTTTAAATATGCACGTTCTCTGCCAAACTTTGACAAATCATTTTTAATTTTTTAGTCACATTTTTAACAAGAATATTTAGGAAAAAATTTCAATTTATGTCTGTTTAGGGTATACACAACTATGTTCTCAGGGTATTATAGTTTTTGCAGCCCCAAGAGTTTGTAACGCCAAGAAATGTTTGTCCAAGAGCTACCTTATGTTGGTCCTAGATCCACCTTATATTCCACCGATCGTCATATCTCGTTTAGCAGAGTCAATGTAGACATGTGTGTCCGTCCGTCTGTCGATTATTATTTGTAAACACGATACAGGCCACAGATATGGACCAATCGCCACGAAATTTTGCATGTAGGAGGACCCTTGTTGTTTTTGGTAATGATCCGTTAATATTTAGGGGATGAAGTTATTTTTTTTACTATTATGTTTGTCCATATTTATACCCTTCACCACACTGTGGTGCAGGGTATTATGTCTTTGTGGATATGTTTGTAACAGGCAAAATGAAACGAGGTAAACACATGGTTCCTTTTGAGAATATGCATAGAATCACTTTCTACGTCGATTTACACATGTCCGTCCGTCCGTCCATATATTTTTGTAAACTAAGTACAGGTCGCATTTATGATCCGATTTGGATGAAATTTGGCACAAGTCTCTTATTTGGCCCAAGGAACCCTAAATGGGGCACCAATGTCGCTATATATCTTGCAATTTGCACGAAATTTGGCATAGAGTATTGAATTAGGTCCAGAATGATGTGTGCTAAGTTTCGTGAAAATCGGTTCAAATTTAGATATAGCTCGCATATATATTTTCGTCCGATTTAAGGTAAATGGGGCACCAATGTCGCTATATATCCTTCGATTTACACGAAATTTGGCATAACGTACTAAATGGAGTCTATAATAATGTGAGCTAAGTTTCGTGGAAATCGGTTCAAATGTAGTTATAGCTCCCATATATATTTTCATCCGATTTAAGGTAAATGGTGCACCAGAGTCACTAAATATTTTTCGATTTGCACGAAATTTGGCATAACGTACTAAATGGAGTCTATAATAATGTGCACTAAGTTTCGTGAAAATCGGTTCAAATTTAGATATATCTCCCATATATATTTTCGTCCGATTTAAGGTAAATGGGGCACCAATGTCGCTATATATCTTTTGATTTGCACGAAATTTGGCATAACGAACTAAATGGAGTCTATAATTATGTGCGCTAAGTTTCGTGAAAATCGGTTCACATTTAGATATAGCTCCCATATATATTTTCGTCCGATTTAAGGTAAAAGGTGCACCAGAGTCACTAAATATTTTTCGATTTGCCCGAAATTTTGCATAGCGCACTAAATTAAGTTTATAGTAATGTGTTCTATGTTGCGTGAATTTCGGTTCAGATTTAGATATAGCTCCCATATATATTTTCGTCGGATTTTAGGTAAATGGTACACCAAAGTTCCCAAATATCTTTCAATTTGCACGGAATTTGGCATAGCGTACAGAATTGAGTCTCGAATCATGTCTGCTAAGCTGCGTAAAAATCGGTTCAGATTTAGATATAGCTTCCATATCGGGTTAGATTCTGATTAATGATCGTGTTAGATTCTGATTAATCATTTCAACATCTTGTTTTATATTCCTATGTGTTTGTTATATAGCTTTAGGCTTCTTGGTGACAGAGATTCAACAAGGTGCGACAGAACCACTATATAACGCTGTCGGTGTGGAGTAAAAAGATCGGATCGTTCGAAAATTACATGTTACTTCCTATACGACTCTGATTTTTTCGTTGCATTTTTTTGTGAGCAGGTACTGCTTTTCTCCCATTTGATGATCAATCTAAAATTTAGCATTACAATTTTTTTCTTGTTACGAAAAGTTGATAGAAACTCCTGTTCATCAAACTGCACTCACAATTTGTTTAGCACCTGCTATTCTATATATTCAGTACTTGCATGAACATTTCGAAATTTTTGTGGAAAAAAGATAAATTTCCCTGGAGTTTCTTTGTGGTTTACCATCTAGTGGTGGCATGATTTAAACACCCACACTCACATCAATTTACTTATGGTTTGCATGAATTCATAATTGTAGGAATATGCCGCAAACATATGTGAACTTTTTGTTCGGATTTTGTTGTTGAAACTTTGAAGAAAAACATATTTTTTCTGTTAGACGCATTTTTCGTTTTTTTGTTACATTTTCTCCGCACATTGATGTGTAACATTTTCCTGGTTTTTTTTTGCTCACAACAGACTTCCACTCAATTTTTGGGTGCTTGGAGCTATACTAATGTTTATTCAGCTGGCTTTTGTGTGAGAGTGTGTGCATGTGTGTGTGAAATGTGCATGACAGTGTTTCGGGATGTAAACACATGTAGTATAATTTTGGAAATCCTAAAATTTTAATTGAATAAAAATGAATCAACGTACAATATCCGTTGACCATGTGACGTATGAGCTCTGTCATTAGTTATACGTTTGTGAGCCGGGCGAAAACATACAACAAGTAAATTTAAAGGTCAGCCTCTCCTCTTGGATATACTTTCAACTTCTCGGCCTATGTCCTTCAGGTGTAAATATATACGCCCCAGAATACAAATGTTGTAATTTTTCACACAAAATCTGGGTCCATCTGACGCCCTAGATATTGACCGATCAAAACAGTCTTGCTTATACTTTAGCCAAATTCGATTCCTGTAAAATTTCGTGGAGTTCGGGTCATAATTGTGGCCTCTAGAGCGACCAAACACAAAAAAGACAATAACAAAGTTTTTGTTTAATTTATACTGTTAATGTTAACGGATCATTACCAAGAAAAATAGGGGTCTTCTTTAGCCAGAACCCATCCTGCATGCAAAATTGGTCGATTGGTCTATAACTGTGGCATGTGGTGTTTACAAATAATAACCAGTGAGCGGAGCAGTATAGTCGGGCGGGGCCGACCATATGATACCCTACACAACTTCCACGAAAATCTAACTTTGTGTGGTTCTATATTCTGATCTTGGTATAACTCCCACATCCGAGTATATACGACAATGAAATTGGCAACTTCTTGGGTCTATGTCAACCTATTTGTACTTTCTTCACCTTCACCGTGGGTTGTGTTGTTAAGTTCCACTTTCAATTGTGGCCTATAGATCGACTCGAAAAAACCCATCCATGTAAAAATTCACGATGTTTGGGCCATAACTGCGGCCTGTGGAGCGACCAGAAAATCAGACAAAAATAAAGTTTTGGGTCCATTGCACCCCCTAAATATTAACTGATTAAAAACAATAGGAGTGAAGAGTGGTCCATAACTGTGGCATGTCTTGATCGACTTAGCTAATCGAGATATGACGATCGGTATACTTAAAGGTGGGTCTAGGACCAATATTTCGCGGCGTTACAAACTCTTGGGGCTGCACAAATCTATGATACCCTGACAACATAGTTGTGTAGGGTATAATGAACAGACGGACGGACAGACATAAAAATTCTGGAGCTCCATTGGACTTGCGTGGATTAAAAAATATTTTTGGAAACCTTAGAAATTAAGTGGATTTTTAAAGATTTGTTTTGAAGACTTTAGAAAATGTGTGGATTTTTAAACAATATTTGTGGAGATTTTAGACAATGCGTGGATTTTTAAACAACATTTTTTGGAGACCTTAGAAAACGCGTGGATTTTTAAAGAATATTTTTGAAGGGTTTATATAGGCGTGGAGTTTTTAAATAAATTTTTTTAAAGGCCTTATATAGGCCTGACATTTTTATAGAATATTTTTGAAGGGTTTATATAGGCGTGGAGTTTTTAAATAAATTTTTTTAAAGGCCTTATATAGGCCTGACATTTTTATAGAATATTTTTGAAGGGTTTATATAGGCGTGGAGTTTTTAAATAAATTTTTTTAAAGGCCTTATATAGGCCTGACATTTTTATAGAATATTTTTTCAAGGCCTTATATAGGCGTGGAGTTTTGAAACAATTTTTGAAGTCCTTATATAGGCCTGACATTTTTATAGAAAAAATTGTCAAGGCCATATATAGGTGTGGAGTTTTCAAATAATATTTTTTGGTCTAACTAGTGGTGCAACAATTTTCTTCATCTTGGCCCATAATCTGTAATTTTCAAGACGACTTTTTCAGATTGTTGATGCTTTCCCCAAGGTGTAGGATATAAAAAATTAAAATATTACAAGAAATGTATAATCTAAATGCAACACAGTGCTTACTAACCTCACTGGAATGATAGTATATGTATACAAACTCACTTGCATATGTGTATGTAATCCACAGTCTTCTAAAGCTACTTTGTGTGTGTGTGTCGGTATGTGTTCTTATTACAACATAATTCACTGGGATGCATATGAACTGTAAGTCACTGAAGCTTGTAACGAACATTACAATCCACAAGCTGCTTCACATGTTTGTTTATACGAGTATGTGGAACAGGACAGATCCCACGTCTACAGATGTGTGAATATGTTTGTGTGTGTGTGTAATCGACTACAACAAATTGAATTATTCATTTTTGTGGGCGTATAAGTCGTTAATTCATTTATTTTATCCTATTTCATATACATTCCTGTGTATTATGAATGTAGATTTTCTCCATGTCTGTACTACGGTTGGGTGGCAAAAACTGTAAAAGGACACACCGGAAATACATACATAGATATATATATGTAATTGGTTGTCTGTGAGTTGCGACTGAGTTGTCATCAACAATATGTTAGGGTTGGTGTTGTTGTTGCTGTTGTTACTTGTACGGCATTTTAAAACAATTTCCAGTGTAAATTTATTTTTAATCGTTTGACTCGCCATAGCCGGTTGTGAGTCGCGAGATGATGTTGTCGGGTTCCTGCAAATGGGTGTCCAATATGACTATGGTTTCATATCGACATGGTAATTCCCCCTTCCCAACAATACAAACTGAAGAAGTGGAAATTTAAATGCTGTTGTGTCAACGTTTGTCACAAATGAAAAACTCTCCATTAAATATTTAGATGGTCTCCCTGGTATGTTCATAAATGTAATGAAATTCACATTTATTCGAGGCAAAGAGTATACAATAGGATGCATCGCATAAAATTAATAAGGAAACGTAAAAGAATTGCTTGAAAATGAGCAGATTTATAAACGAATATTATTGAAGGCCTTTTATAGACACGTATTTTTTAAATAACAATTTTTTAAGACTTAATGTATAGGCGGGGATTTTTTAAAGATTTTTTCAAGGCCTCGTATTTTTTTAAGAATATTTGTTTAATGCCTTATGTAGGCGCCGTTTTTAAAGCATATTTGTATACCCTTCACCACTCTGTGGTCTTTGTGCATATGTTATGTCTTGTGCATATGTTTGTAACAGGCAAAAGGAATCAAGATAGACCCATGATTCCTTTTGAGAATATGCATAGAATAACTTTCTGAATCGATTTCACCATGACCGTCTGTACGTCCGTCCATCCATATATTTTTATGAGCAAAGTACAGGTCACCGGTTTTGTTGAAATTTGCCACAGCCTATGTAAATAGTGCACCAAACTCCCAACTTTTTCGGATTGGGGCAAAATTTTGCACAGCATACGTAATTAGGTCCTGTTTGTTAGTTATGAAGTTTTGTTGAAATCGTTTCAGATTTAGATATAGCTCTCATATATAGTTTTGTCCGATTTTTGGTAAATGGTGCACCAAATCGGTTCAGATATAGCTCCCATATATAATTTCGACTGCTTTTAGGTAAATGGTGCACCAAACTTCCAATATTTTTCCGATTGAAAAAAAATGCACATCGTACTTAAATTTGGCAAATTGTGCACCAAACTCGCAAAGTTTGTCCGATTGAGACAAAATTTAGCTTAGAGTACTAGATTAAGTCCAGTTTCATGTGTGCGGAGTTTTGTGGAAATCGGTTCAGATTTAGATATAGCTCCCATATATAGCTTCGTCCGATTTTATGTAAATAGTGCACCAAACCCCAACATTTTTCCGATTGGGGCAAAATTTTGCACAGCCTACGGAATTAGGTCCTGTTTGATAGTTATGAAGTTTTGTTGAAATCGTTTCAGATTTAGATATAGCTCTCATATATAGTTTCGTCCGATTTTTGGTAAATGGTGCATCAAACTTTCCATATTTTTTTCGATTGAGACAAAATTTTGCAGATCGTATTAAAACAGGTCCACATTGATGTATACGGACATTTGTGAAAATCGGTTCAGATTTGGATATATCTCCCCTATACCGATTTTTTGGTAAATGGTCCACCAAACTCCCAAGTGTTGTACGATTGATACAACATTTTGCACAACGTATTGAGATAGGTCCTTATTAATGTATACGACGTTTTGTGAAAATCGGTTCAGATTTAGTAGATTTTGGTAAGTGGTGCACCGAGGAGCCTACGTCTGTTCCATATACACGGTATATGCCACGGTTGCTCAATTAAGTCCAGCTTTACATACATATATTATTTTGCCGACAATTTTTCATAGATTTCTGAATGGTATGTGCATTGAGATTTTTACTTGGTTCAAATATGTATGTAGATCACACATTTAGCTTCGCCCCATTCTATTTCAATGGTCCTCTAAAAAGTATATGTCTGTTCTATCTGCAGGATATCTATATATATAAAAGAGCTTTGTGTTAAGTGAGTGAGTGACTGACTGACGAAACGGCTAAACCTAGAAGCTTGAAATTGAGTATGGGTTGTTGTTGGTGTATAGGCGTGAGATAAGGCTGGGTTTTTGGAGATTCGTACTAGAAGGGTACGAAAAGTACTAAAATGTACCAAATATGGTACCCTTTGTATTAGGCGAACGGGAAGAGACTGATGGAATGTTAGAAAGATGTACAAAAGGGTTTTTTGAAAATTCGACCTATAAGTGTACTAAAAGTACTAAATTTAGTTCTAATTTTACATACATTGAACATATATAGCTAGCATCTTGATATTTTATATAGAATACAGGTTGGGAAGTGGTGTTGATGTATAGAAATGGTTTAAGATTTTCGTACTTATGTTTTTTAAAAAGTACTAAATGGTACTAAATTTGGTACTATTTGTATTTAGTTGAGTGTATATAGATGGAATCCTGAAAATCGGAATTAGGACTACTGTTGGAATACAGGATTGAGGTAGCTTTAAAAACTCGTACCTTTGTGTACGAAAAGTACTTAATGGTACTAAATTTGGTGCATGTTGGATTTCGGTTCACATATAGAGCTGGAGTCTTGAAATTGGGAATTAAAATGACAGTTGCAGTGTAGAATTGTGGTAGTTTGAGCTTAAACCTGAAATTTGGAATTCTGATTACTGTTGAAGATTGAGCTATAGAGGCATCTGTGGAAATTCGTATTTGTGTGTAGGAAAAGTACTAAACGGCACTTGCAATGTTACAATTTGGATTTGGGTGAACGGATAGAACTGGAAACCTAAAATTTGGAATAATGGTTGCTTTTAGAATATAGAATTAAGGTATGGAAGCATAGTACGTATGTGTACTAAATTGTACTATATTTGGTACAACTTGATTAAGTGGATAGAGTTGGACTACAGAATTTTGGAATTAAAATTACTTTTGAAGTGTATAATTGTCGTAGTTTAATTATAGAAACAAAAAGTACTAAATGGTACCAATGGACAGGGTTGAGATTCTGAACTTTTGATTAAATTAATATTACTGTTGGAGTGCAGGATTGAAATTTTTTTTTGAAAATTTGTCATTTAGTGTACTAAATGAACTAAATTTGGTACAGTTTAGATCAGAGTGAATGGATAGAGATGGAAAACTTAAATTTAGAATGCAAATCACATAATTAAGGTAGTATTGGTATTTCGTACTCTTGGATACGAGAAGCACTAAATGGTACTAAATAGGGTACAATTCGTTTTGTGTGAGCGGGGACCCTAAATTTTGGAATCAAAATTAAGGGTGAAGTGTAGGATTGAGATATGGAGGTGGTTTTTAAAATGCATGATTATGTGTACTAAATGGTACTAAGTTTATTTATATTGAGATAAAAAACTTATATTTGAAAATAAAATTACTGTTAGAGTACATGATTGAGACAGTGTTGAAAATTCAAACTTAAGTACTAAATGGTACTAAATATGCTACAATTTGGATTTATGAGAACGGATAGGACTGGGATACTGAAATTTATGATTAAAATTAATGTTGGAGTGTGGTGAACGGATAGAGCTGGAATCCTTAAATGTGGACTAAAGGTTATTATTGGAGAACATTACTGGGAGAGTTTTGGAAATTCGTACTTATGGGTACGAAAAGCACAAAATTTGGTAGAAATTGGACATTATTGAACGGGTAGAATTCGAATCCCGAAAGTTGCAACATAGGTTACTGTGGGAGTGTAGATTTGATAAAGTTTGGAATAAGGGTACGAAAAGTACAGAATGGTACCAAATCTGGTACAATTTGGTTTTTAATGAACAAACAGAGCTGGAATTATTAAATTTTGACTTACGATTACTATTTGAAATAAAGATTGAGGTATATTTGGAAATTCGTACATATGAGTACGAAAAGTACTAAATTTTGACTTTGGTGGAATTAAGATTACTGTTGGAGAGTAAGATTGATGTAGTTTTAGAAATTCTTACTTATAAGTATAATAAGTATTGGGAACCATTTAGATTTGGTTGGATCCTGCGATTTGGAATTTAGATTACTGTTGAAGTGTAGTATTTAGCTATAGAGATAACTATGGAAACTCGAATTGATTTGTACGAATAGTAAATAGAATAGCAAATGCACTAAATTTCGATTTCGGCAACGGAATCACATTATATGCATATAATCACATTCTTTGTCGATTTATGCATGTCCGTCTGTCTGTCCATGTTAAATTGTAAACAAAATACAGGTCGCATTTATGATCCGAAATGGATGAAATTTGGCATACGTCACATATTTGGCCCAAGGACGAACTCTATCGAAATTGGGAAAAATCTGTTCAAATTTACATATAGTTCCCATATATATTTTAGTCCAATTTTAGGTAAATAGTGGACCAAACTTCCTATATATATCCTTCGATTTACACGAAATTAGGCACAGCGTGCTGAATTACGTCTAGAACGATGTGTGTTAAACATCGTGAAAATCGGTTCCGATTTAGATATAGCTCCCATATATAACTTCGTCCGATTTAATGTAAATGGTGTACCAAAGTCCCTATATATCTTTCGACTTGCACGAAATTTTGCATGGGGTACTTTACTACTTTCCTTACTGGTTTTAATCTGTATAATGGAAGTACGAGAGATTTCGGAAAATAGTGCTTATATGTATGAAGAGCACTAAATCGCAAACTATAGAACAACAAAATTTACAGTATTTACGATACCATATGAACTATTTTTTGTATTTCTTTTCCGCATACGAAGTAGCGGGCACTTTGCTAGTTGTATATACCAGTAAGGAAAGCAGTACAGTCGGACGGGGCCGACTATATGATACCCTTCACCACTTTGGGTATATTCAACAGATGAATCATAACAGACGTCGAATTTTTGAAGGACCATTAACATGAAAATGGATCCATAAACATGTCATTCTGTAACCTACACTAAAGTTTTCATTTGGTCAGATATAGGGTTGCTTCTTACAATGGGACAAAATTATATAAAGCAATGTAAAGGAAGTGTATTATAGTAACTACAGTTCATTGTACCAATTGTGTGGAAATCAGACAAACTTTGGGTCTTTAGTGCACAATTTACACACACTCGGAAGAAAAAATATATAGGAGCTATATCTAAATCTGAACCGATTTTCACGAAACTTATTTTGGTGCACCATTTACATGAAATCGGACGAAACTATATATGGGAGCTATATCTAAATCTGGACCGATTTTCTCGAAACTTCGTAGACATCATTCTAGACTCAATTCAGTACGTTATGCCCAATTTCGTGCAAATCGAAAGATATATAGCGACTTTGGTGCACCATTTACATGAAATCGGACGAAACTATATATGGGAGCTATATCTAAATCTGGACCGATTTTCACGAAACTTGGCAGACATCATTCTAGACCTAAATGATTAGGCTGTACCAAATTTCGTGCAAATCGAAAGATATATAGCGACTTTGGTGCACCATTTACATGAAATCGGACGAAACTATATATGGGAGCTATATCTAAATCTGGACCGATATTCTCGAAACTTGGCAGACACCACTCGAGGCTTAATTCAGTACGTTATGCCAAATTTCGTGCAAATCGAAAGATATATAGGGACTTTGGGGCACTATTTACATGAAATCGGACGAAACTATATATGGGAGCTATATCTAAATCTTGACCGATTTTCACGAAACTTGGCAGACATCATTCTAGACCTAATTCATTATGCTGTACCAAATTTCGTGCAAATCGAAAGATATATAGGGACCGTTTACATTAAATCGGTTAAATATATATATGGGAGCTATATCTAAATCTGAACCGATTTTTCCCAATTTCAATAGGGTTCGTCCTTGGGCCAAACAAATGAGCTGTGCCAAATTTCATCCAATTCAGATCATAAATGCGACCTGTACTTTGCTCACAAAAATACATGGACAGACAGACAGACAGACGGACGGACGGACATGCATAAATCGACTTAGAAAGTGATTCTATGCATATTCTCAAAAGGAGCCATGTGTCTATCTCGTTTCCTTTTGCCTGTTACAAACATATGCACAAAGACATAATACCCTGTACCACAGTCTGGTGAAGGGTATAATTAGCATCTCTTGTATGTTTCCAAAGTGGTGAAGGGTATCATATAGTCAGCGCTGTCCGACTTTTAAACATTCCTACTGTTTTATGCCTTATATAGGCGTAGTTTTTTTACAAAATATTTTTTTCAATGACTTTTATACGCGTGGTTTTTTAAAGAATATTTTTTTAGGTCTTATATAGGCGTGGAAGAATACTTTTTGGCGGTCTTAGAAAAGGCGTGGTTATTTAAAGAATATTTTTAAAGATCCTAGGGATGGCGTGGATTTTTCAAGAATATTTTTTTAAATATCTTAGGGATGGCGTGAATTTTTAAAGAATATATTTTCAAGGACCCATACAAGGCGTGGAGTTTTAAAGAATATTTTTAAAAACCTTAGGTAAAGTGCAAAATGTGGATTTTTAAGGAATATTTTTAAAAGCCTTAGAAAAGCGTAGATTTTTACGATTTTTTTTTTGTAAATTTTTAAAGAATATTTTTTAAAAGCCTTAGAAAAATGTGGATTTTTAAGCGTAGATTTTTACGATTTTTTTTTTTTTTGTAAATTTTTAAAGACTATTTCTAAGAGATTTTTGAAGAATATTTTTTGGAGACCTTTGAAAATGCGTGAATTTTAAATTACATTTGTAATGCATATATTTTATAGTCCTTAGAAAAGGCTTGTTCCCATATATCCAAGTCTCATATTATTATCCCACATTGATTCATCCCGATATTCGATACATGCCATTGTTTACTCTACCTTCTTCTACTTCTTTAATTGTCACACAATTTTCATCTTCTTGTATGTCACCGTATTATATACGAACTTATATGCATACCAACGCAAAGGGGAGTAAAACAATTTACATTCAATTAAAAGTGCATGCTGAAACATTTATTATTTTTTTTTAAATGGAAATGACGACGGACGGAACAAAGCAGAACATTTTAATTACAGCAATTTTTAATTTGTCTATTATACTATTAACGCTTAACGTTGGTCAGTTATTAGCGGAACATCTGATAATTTTGTAGAATAACAATGCTCGACTGACTGGCTAGCTGACAGACAGCTCACCGTTAAATGTTTAGCTGTATTAGAGAGTTACGCATGAAAGCAATTATTACCTTACAAGGTGACTTTGTTAATAACTGATATTAACTAAAGAAATTGTTTTTTATGGCGTAGAAAATATTGGAAATTAAAAAAAAATGCGTTTTACTTAAACCGAAGTACATATGTATTTATTGTATTACAATGTTGCTAGATTTAAAATCTGGCCAAAGAAGACGTCTATTGTTTTTGGTAATAATCGGTTAATATTTAGGGGATGACATCAACCTAAAATTTTATTTCTGTCTGTTTTTCTGGTAGCTCCACAGGCCACAATTATGACCCATACCAGGAAGGGAATCTAGCCAAAGAATAAGGATGGCAGTTCTGATCAAGATTGGTCAATATTTGCGGTTCAAATGGACCCAAACTTTGTGTGACTAAAATTTGTATTCTGGGGCGTTTATATTTATTCCTGAAGGACATAGACCCGAGAAGTTGAGAGTATATTCAAGAGGATTGGTTGCACATTAAATTGATTCCAATTTTATTTTTCCATGCACTCGGATGTGATAGTTATACGCGGTGTATATGTGTTAATATATTATTTTGATTTACTATTACACCACTAGAGGGTGGAAATGTCTCGCTGACCGCTTTGAAATTTTACATGAAATTCTGGTTATGGTCAAGGATTACGTCTATAATTTTCGGTGATGGTGAGATGATATTTAGGGGTACAGTAGAGGGGTAAATTATATGCATATATTTTATGCGGTGAAGGGGATCTCACTAAATACTTAGATGATGATGGGTCTATATTTCGAGGGTCAAATATACCAAAACCTAAGTGACCAAATTTTTTTATATGGCGTAAATATTCACCTCGGGAAAACAAAATGTGGAAAATATGCCAGGGTTATAAAGATTAGCTGTTGACCTATATTTGGTCAGGAGAATGCAATATATTGCCAGGCCTCATGTGTTGTGTATACTAAATTTGTCATTCCTTTAGCAACACCCGGAAATAATAATAATAAAACCAGTAAGGAAAGTAGTAATGTCGGACGGGCCGACTATATGATACCCTTCACTACTACGGGTATATTAAACAGGACTATTAACATAAAATTGGATGAACTAAAAAATGTGATATTTATCTAAATGTGAATCGAATATATAAGGGAGCTATATCTAAATCTCATCCGATTTTTAAAACATACATCATTCTGAACTAAATTCACTACGCTATGCAATATAAGAACTTTGGTACATTATGTACATTAAATCGGACGAATATATATATATATATAGATCTGAACCGATTTTCACGAAACTCAGCACACATCATTCCTGACACAATTCAGTACGCTATGACACAATGTGTCAATCGAAAGCTGTATAGAGACTTTGGTGCACCACTTACCTTAAATCGGACGAATATATATATATATATATATATATGGGAGCTATATCTAAATCTGAACCGATTTTTACGGAACTTGGCATACACCATTCTAGACCTCGAAATATATGTAAGGACTTTGGTGCACCGTTTAAATTAAATCGAACAAAAAAATATATGGGAGCTATATCTAAATCTGAACCGATTTTCACCAATTTCGATAGGGTTCGTCCTTGGGTCAAATAAGTGAACTTTGCCAAATTTCATCGAAATCGGATCATAAATGGGACCTGTACTTTGCTTACAATTTAACATGGACAGACAGACAGACGGACGGACATGCATAAATCGACTTGGAAAGTGATTCTATGCATATTCTCCATGGAACCATGTGTCTATCTCGATTCCTTTTGCATGTTACAAACATATGCATTATCTCAATGGTCACTTTACCTGTATACTTTCAATAAAATTTGCTGCTGCAAAACTTAGCTTATTAACAAAATAATTTTGCGTACCTCCCTGGTCTACACTTGGGATAATCATTAATAATATTCAGAAGATTTCGGGATATAAAATATTTTATGTGGATTCTCAAAGACGTCAATCCATCGTAGACTGTTAAACGCATTTTTGATGTTCAATGACGATAATTGTATAATCAGTCTCGAGCTAGTATTCTACATTTAGTGGATTCCACTGTTTATCACTTCTTTACAAGCCAAAATTGCAGACACATCCGGACGGGTTTCAAATGCCTACTTCCAACAGAGGTTTGTTTTCCTTTTGTTAAGGTAATTAATAGATATTCGAGCTTGAAGTGAAATGTGTTAGTGGAAGACTCTGATTCAATTTCATCTATGTGAATGTCATGATTTGAGATCAGTGTTTTTACATCGTTTTCCGTTATGTTATTGTACACCCTGTTAACCAGTTTTCTTGAGGAAAAATTTACCACCACTAGAGGAAATATTTCAAAATTCTTACACAACATTAAATAAAAACCAGTAAGGAAAGTAGTAAAGTCGGACTGGGCCGACTATATGATACCCTTCACCACTTTGGGTATATTGTACATATGTATCCTAACAAATGCATGTCAATGCTCCCTCTTTCTCCAACCTATCCTAACTTTCATTCGAGCAGATTTAGAGCCGTCTGCATAACATGGGAACAATTTATGGAAAACGATTTATAGCAAAATTGATACACTCTCCGGTACGCCGCGCTGTTAAAAATATAATCTATATGTGAGAGCTATATCTAAATCTGAACCGATTTTTACGAAAATTAACACACATCTCTCTAGACCTAATACAGTACGCTATGCTAAATTTTGGGCAAATCGAAACATATAAAGGGATCTGAACCGATTTTCACAAAATTACGCTATGCCAAATTTCGTGCAAATCGCAGGATAAATAGGGACGTTGGCGCATCATATACATAAAATCGGACAAACATATATATGGGAGCTATATCTAAATCAGGACCGATTTTCATGAAACTTGGCAGACATCATTCTAGGCCCAATTAAGTAAGTTTAGCCCAAATTTCGTGCAAATCGAATGATATATAGAGACTTTGGGGCACCATTTACCTTAAATCGGACGAAAATATATATGGGAGCTATATCCAAATCTGAACCGATTTTCAGGAAACTTGACACACATCATTCTAGACCTAATTCATTACGCTGTGCCAAATTTCGTACAAATCGAAAGATATATAGGGGCCTTGGTACACCATTTACCTTAAATCGGACGAAAATATGTATGGGAGCTATATCCAAATCTGAACCGATTTTTACGAAACTTTACACACATAATTCTAGACCGAATTCATTACGCTGTACCAAATTTCGTGCAAATCGAAAGATATATAGGGACTTTGGTACACCATTTACCTTAAATCGGACGAATATATATGGGAGCTATATCCAAATCTAAACCGATTTTCACGAAACTTTGCACACATCATTCTAGACTTAATTCATTACGCTGTACCAAATTTCGTGCAAATCGAAAGATATATAGGGACCGTTTAAATTAAATCGGACGAAAATATATATGGGAGCTATATCTAAATCTGAACCGATTTTTCCCAATTTCAATAGGGTTCGTCCTTGAGCCAAATAAGTGACATATGCCAAATTTCATCCAATTCGGATTATAAATGCGATCTGTACTTCGTTTACAATTTACCATCGACAGACGGACGGACAGGCGGACATGCGTAAATCGACTCAGAAGGTGATTCTATGCATATTCTCAAAAGGAACCATGTGTCTATCTCTATTCTTTTTGCCTGTTACAAACATATGCAAAAATATATAAATAAATAAATACTCAATTTTTCATGATTAAATTGAAGAATTAAATTTAAACCATTTAACTTTATTTTTACTTTAAACTACCAACTGCCCGTATCTCCGAGCGTATGTGCAACGCTTTACATGTTGCACATTACTACATAAGTCAACAATTACTTTGCTATGTCTTGTTGTAACTCGGAGCGTAATAAAGCTAAGCTTCTTATGTAACGTTTTTTTCCAACACTCTTGTTGCACTTGTACTTACTCGCATCGTCATGTATCCCATCTTGATCACTGCCATCATCATCGTCGTCGTCGTCATTATCGTGCATGGTACATGGCAATGGAAGTCATGATGATGGCGCCAAATACCATGCTGTCTCACGAACATTTATTGTTCATTGGCAGTGGGAAAGAACAACAAAAGTGCACATGAAATGTCTAATGTAGATATAGATGGAAGTAAGAAGTAACTGGAAACGGAAAACTGATGTAAAAGAACATTCACAACACATACGAATACACACACACATACATGCATGCATGTTGAATGTTTGAATCAAGTATTGAGTTGCATTTATGAGAATCATTACAATGTTCTTGTCATGCAACGTTATCCCCCCTTTTCCTTCTGTGCCTTCAATTCCTTCGTCATCGTCGTCGTCGACGTCCTTTATTTCTTTTCCTAACTTAACTAACACCGACAATAACAAAAGCTATTTCGCTAAAACTGGCAAATTGATTTTCGTAGAATTGTTTTGTTCTTATTCTAGAAATGACACGAAAACTGGCAACGAAATCAATGAATGCATTACTGGCTGTGGTTACACCGAGTACAGACATACACATCTATACATGCCGATTGGAAAGTGAGGACGGCAAATTGGATTTACTGTTTCATATCGCCCGTCTTCATTTGATCTTTGCCAAAGCACACAAAGCTACATATCAAAGGGGATAATATTGAAAATTAGTTTCGGTGAATTGTTATCTTTACTTAAGGGCTTAATAGGGGGCTTATTTTTCAGCTATGATAAAAATGTTATTCAATAATGTATGGTTTAGAGGGCGAAAAAACGAAATTATTGATAATATGTGAAACTTTAGCTATGAATTTAATAGAATAATATACTATTGTTTGTAATCCGTCACCCACTAATGTAAAAAATTCGACCGATGTAAAGCCAAAAGTCTATAGATTTGAAATATATAAGGTATTTTTGCTTCACCTTAATTGGAATAAATGCCAAAAAATGGATTACTGCCAGTAATTTGGATTTGTTTACTTGTTATTTAAATTAATTCAAATGTAGATATAGCTCTTGTATATATTTCGATGGCTTTCATTCAGATTGTGCTCCAAATACCCGTCCGATTGGAATAAAATCTAGCATAGTGTAGCAAAACTAAGACTAGAATATTGTGTATTATGTTTTGTTGAGATATGTTCAGTTCCCCTTTATAGTTCTCCGATATATATTTTCAACTAATTCTGCATTAAATAATCATGATGTGTTCGATTGACATGCAATTTTGCCCAGCTGCAGTATACAGAATAATCGGTGTAAACTTTACTTTAAATCGATACGAAACATTGTTTACGGTTGTTTATTGAGGTAGATTGTCTTGAATTGAGTTTTTTAAATCGGTTTAAATTCAGAAAATGCTTTCTTATAGAACGGCTTATCCCTTTCGTGGTTTCAAAAGTAAACGTAAATAAAACACTTAAAAAATCATTTGCTAAATGAGGGTATATACATTTTTTTTATCTTTCAAATAACTTCGTTGTAGATATTATGTTTTTATTTTTATTAAATAAAGCCTTTAAATTAGCAAAACTTAAAACACTACAAAAAAGACAAAATGAGAATATTGTGTAGTTTTATATTATTGGAGAGACATGAAGGTGTTCGTTTTTTGGCTTTTATTTCCACTAATAATACGTTAACACATTAGTTTTATTCATATAAATATATTTATGTAGACTGTCAAGAGGCCAGAAGAGGGGGGGAAATTACAAATGAAATTAAAGTAATGTTAGTATGTCTTAATAATTCTTGCATAGATTGTATATACATCGGATCACTATCATTTCACAGTAGAACGCTTACATTTCATTTCAAATCGCCCATCATCAAAGCCAACATACATTGTGATATCACGCCAAAAGGAAATCAAAGGTGAAATGATATTACCGACATACAGTTAGATGGAATACACAACACAAGCTATTAAGTGTTACTTAAGAATGGACGAAGACATCCAGGCCTTCTTTTGTCTTCAGATTGTATTAGAATTCTAATATCAACCAAACACGGCATTTAGTGAGTGATTTAATTTCAGTTGGATACCAATACATTGCGATTTTCCGATTTGTTCTCATCTGTTTGAGATTTTTGTGCTTCACCAGCCATCCGTTCTCCACGTATTCTGATATTGTGCTCTTCTTTGAATTTATTGATTTGCTGTCCTTTCTTGGTCAAATCATCGGTGACTAATGTTATGGTTTTCTCAATGAAATCTTTGTTTTCGACCAGTTGAGGCAGAACTTCTTTGACAGTTCTCTCACACAGAACACCGCCAATAAGACGGAAACATTTACGATCGGGATCCACCGTTTTCAGGGTATCTATTAGAGTTGGGTAGTTCCGGAACGAACTAGTTCATTGGAACTATTCCGAGAAAGGAACGAACGGAACTAGTTCCAGTTCTTTAATTAATATAATTCCTTTCTCTGATCCAGTTCCTTTTTTGAACTATTTGAAGCAAAGGAACTATAAAGAGCAAAGGAACTATTTGGAGCATAGGAACTATAAAGAGCAAAGGAACTATATGGAGCAAAGGAACTATATATGGACAAACGAAAAAAAGAATGATGAAAGAGAGAGATTCAAAAGAACTATGTAGGAGTCGGAACTATATGGAGCAAAGAAATTGTATGGACTAAAGGAATTATATGGAGCAAAGGTACTATATGGAGCAAAGGAACTATATGGAGCAAAGGAACTATATATGGAAAAACGAAAAAAATAATAATAAAAGAGAGAGAGATTCAAAAGCACAGTGGGAAGCCTCCAAGACTCCAGCCTTCATAAAATTCGCTTGTTAATCGTCGTTCTGCCAAGACTCAAGCGACGTCGTACGCAAACCTTCGCCAACAAATGGTCTGTTCCAGTACTTTTTATACCCTCCACCATAGTATGGAGGGTATATTAATTTTGTCATTCCGTTTGTAACTCATCGAAATATTCATTTCCGACCCTATAAAGTATATATATTCTTGATCAGGGTAAAATTCTAAGACGATCTAGCCATGTCCGTCGTCTGTTGTAATCACGCTATCTTCTGAAGGAATTGAGATAGGGTGCTGAAATTTTGCATAGGGTTGTCTTTTGTCTGCAGGCAGGTCAAGTTCGAAGATGGGATATATCGGTCCACGTTTAGGCATAGCTCCCATATAAGGGTACCCACCAATTTTCGGTATTTTGGGGTTCTTGAGCGCGTTTTTCAAGCGAATTTGTAGTAAATGTATCCACAAAAAATTATAAATATAGGTCCACTTTTTCTTGTAGCCCCCATATAACGGTACATCCTAATTTTCAGTATTTTTTGGGGTTTTATCGTATTTTTCAACGAATTTGCTGTAATTTAGTATTTTGTGTTCTTAGCAGGTACCAAATCTCTCCACAAAAAAATTTAAATATAGGTCAATTTTTTCGGATATCCCCCATATAAGGGTACCCCCCAATTTCGGTATTTTGGGGTTCTTGAGCGCGCTTTTCAACCGAATTCGCTGCAATTTTGTACATTGGGTTCATATTGCGTACCAAATATCTCTACTAAAAATTATAAATATCGGCCCACTTTTTCTTGTAGCCCCCATATAACGGTACCTCCTAATTTTCAGTATTTTGGGGGTTTTTATCGTATTTTTCCACCCAATTGGCTGTAATTTAGTATTTTGAGTTCTTAGCAGGTACCAAATCTCTCCACAAAAAAATTTAAATATAGGTCAATTTTTTCGGATATCCCCCATATAAGGGTACCCCCCAATTTTCGGTATTTTGGGGTTCTTGAGCGCGCTTTTCAACCGAATTCGCTGCAATTTTGTACATTGGGTTCATATTGCGTACCAAATATCTCTACTAAAAATTATAAATATCGGCCCACTTTTTCTGGTAGCCCCCATATAAGGGCACCCCAAATTTTCGGTATTTTGAGGTTCTTAAGCGCGATTTTCAACCGAATTCGCTGAAATTTGGTACAGTGGGTTCATATTGGGTACCAAATATCTCTATTTAAAATTATAAATATCGGTCCACTTTTTCATTTCAAATACC